>NW_013527804.1:3854780-3863975 GCF_000836215.1 Papilio polytes
ACACTTACAATAAGGTAGGTTTACTATTTTCAAGGAATTATTTCGTTACTTTTTAGTGTACTGTTTTTTTTGAGAATATTTTGTTTTTTTTCCGTACAGAAGGCACAAGTCAGTTAGTAATATCATAAAGAGTAAATATTTCTTTACATTGAATAGACAACGAAACTATTACAACGATTTGCATAAAACATCACTAACTTAGACTATGTTGATTAGTATTATTAAATTTCGCGTACGAAATCGCGAGCAAAAACTAGTTTCACAATGATTACTGCGTCATTTTTAAGACAAGGTCAGGTCACAATACATACTTTCATCACCTTTAACTATTAGTCATAGCTGAGCCCCTGTCTCTCCCCTGCACGTACACTCCCCTGACCACACCTCGGAGTCACGCGTTCAAAAGTTAATCTGAATGTAATTGTGGCCGGGGTTCGACGCCAGGTGTCGTCTTCTGTTAACTACTCTGCGACACACAGGCGTAGAGAATGGTAAACAATTTATTAGTTACAAAGATAAATGTAAAATTAAAATTATAATGCGTACTCAGTTATACAGGATGATATAATTTATATATCCTCTTATCCCATGTCTCCATTATATCCCTTATGTTTTGTCTAGCTTCTCCTGTCGCACTAGGTTCCCTATAAGATATTGCTTATAGCAATAAGGGCGCCATTGCACAAATTTTGTATTAGTATAGTCTAAATATACGAATATTAATTGTAGTACAAAAATAATTAAATAAATAAATAAAGTTCAAAGGCCGGCAACGCATCCATGGGCGTCGTTGACCACCTTTGTGTTCCCGCCGCTCGTTTGCCCCCTTCTCATATAAAAAAAAAGTATTTATTATGAAAAATATTTATTTTAACACCAGCTAAAATCAGATTGTTTAGTCCTTTTTTTAATTGTTTGTAGTCAACGGTATTTTTTTAAATAGAAGTATTTAATACTATTATTAGTTCTATATTTGATTTGATACATTGCCAATCAATGTACTCAAAATGTAAGAAAATTGAAATTAGTATCCCATTCTTATAAACACTGTGTCACAATAAACAGCCGGGTCAAGCGCGGAGCTACGGGATGTTCAATGTGTTGACAGTCACGCGATACAGGGGTATCTTGTTACGTGAGCTGATATTTGCACATCTTGTAGCAAAGGCCTTATTACGTTTATGAAGTTGGTAGAAATATGATTTACAAAGAAGTAAAAGTTTGATAAAATAGCTTTGTTTTGACTTGTAAGGAATTTATATCAAAACCATTCGATGTTGGTTTAACACGTAATAACTAAAATACCTAATTTTAAAAAGTCTATGTAATATTTCATACTTTCAAACAGAAGTACAAATAATCTTTATAAATTACTAGCTTTCGCATGGAATTAAAAAAACAAAAGTAGCCTATGTCCACACTATCCTCTACATCTATGCCAAATTTCATCCAGATCCGTTCAGCCGTATAGGTTAGAAACTGTAACAAACATCCAACTATATTTTCGAATTTATAATAGTAAGATTAGGTCTCCAATAATGACCAGTTTTACAAAAAATATGTTGATTTTGTGATCAGATATGCGTGTACACGTCCCCTGTATAGAATCGATGAGGTACATCTGGGTAATTACTTATGGGGTGGGCAGAACACGCGATGTCCAGTTAACTTTTTAATGTACAGTAAATCCTTAATGCATTTCTCATTATTAAGTTTTCTGTTATTTATTTGTTTATACTGTTATATGAATTGCTAGCTTTCGCCCTCGACTCCGTCCGCGTGGTATTGGAAAAAACAAAAGTGAATAGCTTATGTGTTCATCCAGGCTATATTCTACATCTGTATCAAATTTCATCGAAATCCGTTCAGCCGTTTAGGCTACAAACTCAAACATCCATCCATCTAAACTTTCACATTTATAATATTAGTAAGAAGTAAGATTAAGTCGGCTACCTTCATTTTTAACTAGCCAGCAGTTACAAGTGAAAGAACGTAAATACTAATAAACTATTATACAAGCTGTTGATCGCGTCTTCGCCCGCGTGTAATTAAAATATAGCCCATGTTACTCACCGATAAATTACCTTCCTAACGGTGAAAGAACTTTTAAAATCGGCCCAGTAGTTTTTGAGTTATTTCAATACATACAAAAATACAAATCTTTCCTCTTTATAACATTAGTATAGAAGTATAGATAAAAATAACATTGTTCAAGTTAGATTCAGAAACTAGCCTGCTTTTTAATTAACACCAACGATTGCGAAATAAAACAATGATCTCTATTACTATACAATTACTTCTCAATCACGGATCTTCATCTCTGGTCACAACGACCAGTATAACTTGAACTATGTAACCGTATTAGAGTGTTAGTGCTGGATGTCATTTGTTTTGGTTGCTGTAATCTACCCCAGCATCAGGACATATGGGCGATAGGAATCTCTGTTCCACTGTAATTAGATGATACAGTAATAAAATCATTGCCGCGTCATTGTGGGGGCGTTTATCTGACATCTTTAAAATGTAAGGCCAATTATTTATACGGGAACACATGCCAGTAGCTGGCATACTTGAAAGCTAGTTATGCAGTATAGACGTATAATATTTGTAGTTTGAATTCTAACTTAACAATGGTTTGAAACTACATGTAGTTGAACGAATGGACAACTGAAATATGTAAGTCTGCGTTTCGTTTAAAAGACAGAAGTTCGATTTGTAGTATTCTACAGATTCCTACACGAATCCTGGGATAGTGGTTTTGGTAGGATAACGAAAATAAAGAAAACTAGCTATTGATAATTCGAACACATGAAATTTAACAATATAGCCTATGTTACTTACTGATAACGTAGCTTTTTAATCGTGAAAGAATTTTAGAAATCGGTCCGGTAGTTTTTGAGTTATTATACATACAAAAATACAAATCTTTTCTCTTTATTGTATATATATAGATAATTGTATCATGTTTCTGTGTAGACTACAATTACGGATGTCTATACGCAGTTCCTTCACTATTTTGGCGAATTCAATAATGTTTCCTAGTTTGTCTATTATTATTAAAAAAATCTACATCTCACGTAGTGATTCTTGCGAAATACTTGTGTTGTATGTGTGCGTGCAGGCGGCGGCGCCGAACACCAAAATAAACTAAAACGCGCGGCGCTCCGCAGAGAAAGCTTTTAAGCTCGCACGCTTCGGATTATATATGCAATATGTCGACAAGAAATATATAGAATTTTACACATTGCTTGTAGAGTTACAAAATCATTATCTATCTATACTAATATTATAAAGAGGAAAGATTTGTATTTTTGTATGTATTCGATTCACGTAAAAACTATTTGACGGATTTCAAAAATTCTTTCACCATTAGAAAGGTAATTTATCTGTGTGTAACATAGGCTATATTTTCATATTTCAAGGGCGAAGTCAAGAGCAACAGCTAGTCTATAGTAATATTATAAAGATTTGTAATTTCGTATGTATTGAAATAACTTAAGAACTACAGGGTTGATTTAAAAAAATCTTTCACTGTTAAAGAGGTAGTTTATCTGTGAGTAACATAGGCTGTATTTTTATTATTTAGTAATATCACGCAAGCGAAGTCGCGAGCTACGGCTAGTATTTTTATAGAAGCTTATTGTAAAAGTGACTGTTAATTTCTACCGTATATAATATTTATATAAAAATACATTACAATTTCTGTTTTAGTACAAACATTTTCCAGTGAAATTCGACATTAAAACAGGTTATATTTGTAAATAGAGTGCCAAATATTAGACTTGCTGTTCACTTGCATAACACTATCCGCGACGCACAAGGTCGCGCGTCATTCCAGTCGAGAACATAACGTGAAAGCTATAGAGACGGTGTTCATATTAATTTTAATCAAGTATTTATATTAGAAATATTTTAAATTAATTATTCGTAAATATTAACCCATTAAATGCATATTGTTGCCAAAAGTCTATAAACAAAGGTATGGTTTTTATTGAAACCAAGATTTTTTTAATTATTTATCCCTTTATCTGTGACTCAAAACCTATACTGAAATATTCAATTCATAATTTGAAAAAATCATACATTTAAAAAACTAACTCTTAAATATTAGAGTAACTTAAAACTCTATATTAATTTAATATCCAATTAATTTTATCTCAAAGTCTTCAATAGTTATATTAAATCAATTTTAAAGGAAGTTTTTCGAATTTTCATATGTACATAATTTACCCGACGTTCTTACGGTGAAGCAAAACATCGTGATGCAACCTGCACATATCGGCGAAGAAATTCAAAGATATGTGTGAAGTAAACCAACCCGCAGTGGGCCATCGTGGTTGACAGCCTAGTCACCCTAAAAGGGTAGGCTCCGAGCCCCTCGGTGGGGACGTATAGTGAGCTGGTGATGATGATGATGAATTAAAATGTAAATATTAATATTCATAATAAATTAACCATTAACTACTCCACAACATCGTTGTTCTCCATTAGGCAGGCGGTGCGATGCTTTTTGTTGTGCGTTATCAGCAGTTAGGGCGCTACACGGCTTTGATAAGAGCTCCGACAACCGAGCAGAGCCGCGCACTGCGCACATGGTCACTACTCTACAACACACCTTAGCAACATCAAGAAGTATACAACTTAGGGAATTTTCTAGCTACTTTCATCATCACCAGCTTACTATACGTCCCCACTGAGGGACTCGGAGCTTACCCTATGTTAGTGACTGGGCCATAGTCAACCAAGGCACTGCGCGTTTGTTGACATACATGTTTTTTTTTCTTTTTAAAAGTGTGTATTTTATTTTATTTTTTATTTCTGTATAGATATGTAATTAGTACGGCCGGTTACCCTTATGATTAAGCTATATATTACTTGAGTGCGAAGGAGCCAGCTGAAAATCAGCGCAGGAACGGCTTAGTCCGTCCTGCATACGGTGAGCTGGCTACCTTTTGCCACGATTGTGTTTCCTTTAGAATAAGACCTTTTATGTAATTTCTATTTTGTGGCAATAAATATATATTTATTCATTCATTCACATATATCTTTGAATTTCTTCGCCTATGCCCTCGTGTAATTAAAAACATAAATAGCCTATATATTTCAGACTAATCTTCTACATTTGTAATTTCAGCGAGATCCGTTCAGCAGTTTACAAACTTTAAGATCCATCTAAACTTTCGCATTTATAACATTAGTGAGATTCCACGTAAAGGAAAAACGAGGCAGATAAAGTGGATAAAGTGAAAAAGAAAGTTACTTTTCTTTAGGAAGCAGCCGTGGAGACGGAAAATTGATTAGCCTAGCTAATGTAAATAGGGGCTTAGGAAATGTACTAAGTCAGCACTATATGTTTATTGTGGCTTAATATAATAAAATAGCAGCTTCATACGCATGAAATTATGAAAATGTTTTCAACAAATTGATAGCAAATGTCATGACATGACAAACCTTGGCAATCTTGCTTCCTTGATGTTGGCAACTTATTCTCTTTCCCACACTAAGGTTTTTATCCAAAATATTTAACCCTCTAAGTTTAAGAGCGTGAAAATACATAGCCTAAAGCGCGACGTAAGTGTAGGGCTTTTTAAAATTAAAAAATATGCTGTGATTGCTGACATCCAACGCCACAAAGTAGTGTGTTTACGCTTTATTATGTTAGTATAGATGAGGCATCGAAGCCTTATACTTGAAGCACTAACACTCATTTGTTTTAACTTCACTTCGTTAAACATCAAAATAAGGAAAACATTGTATATAACCTCAAAATATAGAACAAACGAGAAACGATGAGATATTCAAAAGCTTTAAAATTAGACGAAAAAAAATCTTCCAGCGATTATAGAATTACGCATACATCATTAGAGAAGAAAGCAACTGGAAAACGGATAATTGAGGGCGATCGAATGGAAAAGCACTTCCGATGTCCCCCTGCAGATAAGAGGGCGTGATGATGCACGAATGTAAAATTTAATATGAATTTTATATTGTCTGTTACGGATTCAATATTCTGAGATTCTAGTGATAAAAAGTGCAAGAAAGTATTTTAGTATTTAACATTATTGTATCATACTATTATAAATACGAAAGTTTAGATAGATGTTTGTTAGAGTTTGTAGCCTAAACGCCTAATTGGATTTGGATGAAATTTGGTACAGATATAGAGAATAGTCTAGAAGAAGGCTTATTTTTTTCTTATTCCACGCGGACGGAGTCGCAGCGAAAACTATTTTTTAATAAATCTGACTTCTATAATTACCTGTGTGGACCTTGTCAGGAAATAGGAAGCAAAAATTGCACTCCAATGTAAATTTGATCGCAACTTTTTGACTATTATAATATCGTTAAGACAGTTTAATAGAGGTTTCTCTATGTTTAAGTTATTATTAAATTATATTAATCGTATTTGTTTTTATTTTAAAACAAAATATCTTCCATTTTTAAAACTGTGTTTAAGGTATAATATCTGAACCAGTATTAGTTAAGCCAATTTTAACTTTATATAATATTTATGGGAAATATATAAATAGATGCATTAGCGTGTGTCAGAGTGTGTCATAGGGTGGCATCAACATTAGGTTCCGACAGATTTTAGAATTCACTTCCGCAGCATTGTATACAGGACGATTTTTATTTCACACTTAGGAAGTATTAAAAATACAAAATAGATTTTGAAACGTTTTTAAATGGAATTCAGATTGAAATTAATTGAAATCTAAAAAATCCAATACTTTAAAATTTAAAGATACTTTAACTCATTAAGATAAAGTTTGGAATTAACATTAAATAAAGGACTAGACTGATTACAAATGATAAGATAATAAAAATAAATGAAAAATATAAATAACTTTATTGATTTCCTCATTAGCAGGGACTGGTGTCCAAACTAGAGTGGCCCCCTGTGTGATCACCAAACCCAGATAATACAATTCAATATATAACTACTAATGCTTTTAACAAAAACTGATATTACAAAATTTAATTAAACTCGGTTCTGTTGTTCTAATATAAAAGGTTACGTTATCAAACACTTACCGGAATATTTTCACCAACCAAAACACTTTCACACCTCCAATAAAATAGAAACTGTAAATCACGTCAAAGGTAACAAGATATAATAAAATATGAATATCAAATCACTAGAAAAACGTAAGCAAAATATAAATCTATCATCACGATACATTACAATCCATTACACCGCACCACAAAATATAGTGCGTTTATTTTTACAACACGCTGTATAAATGCACTTAAGAGTTGGACGTAAATTTGTCTGATCAAAGAGTTTCGGTTCGATTCCCGTCATTACTTCTGAGGACTTAATTGACGCGGTCTAAGTGGGGTGTGCAGAGATGAGACATTTTTCAATTTTACAACTCGCCCCTTGATGCTATTTTATTGTCGATTTTTGAACTGGGCTTGTATTAATGTTCATTTAAAAATCTTACTTATGTTATAAATGCGTAAGTTTATATGGATGTTTGTTAGAGTTTGTAGCCTCTGCTGATCGAATCTCGATTTTTGTCATAGATGTACAGGTTAGTTTGGAAGAACAAATACGCCACTTACTTTGTTTAATGTCACGCGATCGGACTCGCGGGCGAAAGCTAGTTATTATGTTTCTAGTCTTGTATTGGATTTCCTCTTTTTAGATATAAGGAAATAGTTAAAATGTTCCAGTAAAACTTTTGTAAATTTCGCCGTAACAAATAATTGAATTCTGGCAATTCACATAAATATTAAACATTTGCCAAACGTGACAAATTAAAACAAATAAATTCAGCAAATTATGTTTTGTAGAAAAACCCCTTAATTATATTCAAACGTCAAATAGAAATTGCACCATCAAATCTAATTTTTATTGCTTACATTTCGTAACACGTTGAAAAGCGCATTAATATGAAAAAATAACTGTTTTTTATTATTAAAATTGTAGTAATTAATTGATATTGTTTCAGTTTAAATATTTTAATATGTACAGGATGTTTATTATAATTGAAAACATATTTTTATTGCCAATTTCCGTAATCGATTACTTTCGCAACATTAAAATAAATTTTAATTTAACGATATTACAGCCAGTCGATAGTTTAGTGAAAACTGACCTTAACTTCAATTAGGCATCAAAAGAAAATTTCGTATGAAATATATCGCACGTCCAACTTTAATATCTTAATGCATCGTTTTTATATTTGAAAAATTATTCTCACCGACGCCATCTTGAAATGTTTGCGTTTAAATTACAACGCTATTATACGCTGAGTTATTTCGACAGAATTTTACAGATTTTAATATAACGCAGTATTACAATTAAATGTTACTAGCTTTCGCCCGCGACTCCGTCTCCGAATTAAAAACAAAAGTAGCCTGTGTATTCCAGACTATGCTCTACATCTATGCCAACATCAAGATCCGTTTAGGCGTTTAGTCTACAAACTCTAACAAATATCCATCCATATATACTTTCGTATTTATAATATTACTAAGATTAAGATGATATATCGTAATATCATTTTAAACTTTAGTATTATTTATTGTGTTAGATTTTTTTTGTGCAAACTTAAATTTTTGCCATTGTATGGAATATGGGGAGGGGGAGGGGGCAGCGGGGAGGGAGGTGATGGGGAGGGGAGGGGGCAGCAGAGGGGGAGGGGGATATAGGTATATTCATAAATCAAACAAACAAAAATGTTACACAATCATTTATTTTCTTGCTTACACAAAAATACACAATGATAGTTACACGCGAAAGTTAATAAACGCTAACGAAATAATCACAGTTAAAACACTCGGCGACATCGCCGTGTTGCGAATAACTTAAAACAAATATATGCGGTAGTTAAATAAATAATAATCACAGTTTTAGTAACGGAAATTAGTCATACAACCGACGAAAGTCCCTACCTATGAAGCATACGTTAAAGTGACGCAAATTCCTTTAATTATTCATTGTTAAAACTTTTTCACGTCAAATTTTCCATTTCCCACATTTATCACAGCATCCATATAATTTAATATTTAAATTACATTAACTGTCCCACCAAATTGTATATTATCTGATAATAATCGAACATGTAAAATATGTGATGGAAATATCGGATTTTGTTACCTTATCTGACAGTGACGTCAAGCTATCTGAGCCTCTATCAGCCAGTGGTGGGACAGGCCCTAAGCCCTCTATCAGCCAATAGCGGG
>NW_013527804.1:3864474-3893474 GCF_000836215.1 Papilio polytes
GGTGGCCCTAAGTCTTTCTGTATATCAACGTACCTCAAGGCATCTTATCCCATACGAATTAAAATTTCGACGTCAAAAAAAAATCCTTTCAAAATAAACAAACATGAAAAAGCGAAAAATATATATCAACTCTCACAACGGAAATATCGAGTCTAGAGTTCAAATCCTTCATCAATCTCATTCAGTCATCCCCAGTTGTCCGAGTTGAAATAAATTCCATTACGAGAAACTACGTAGAAAATGTATAGCAACATCAAAAACTACAAGAAACTTACGATGAAAACTCCAATAAAATTTGGACAGATGAAGGACACTACACTAAGGAAACATTCAGTCTCAAAGATTTAGTAAATCAATAAGAAATCTAATAGTTTTTATTATAAACCAATAGTTATCCAAAAATAAATATCATAAATTCTTTACGACGAAAAATAATTTGATGTAAGTGAAATTAGATGACAGTTTACTAGAAGGCGGGGAACATCGACTTACATTTACTATTTTACACATTTGTTATCGTTTTGTTAATAGTCTGGACACGAAAACCCAAAAAAAAATCGACTTTTAATACGCTTAAAAAACTCAAAAACTACTGAATACTTTTTAATTAAAAGGTACCAAATAGATACCGAAAGAATTGAGAACTTTTTCCTTCCTTCAAAAAGCTTTTACTAAAGTTTTAGATATTCTAGACATCGGTCTAGCATCTAAATAGGAATAGATAGTCAAAAATCATTGCGACAGTAAACTTTTTAATATAATTGCTACAGTTTTCTCTTCAGATTAAACACAAAGCGTAAGATAATCTAAAATCGGAATTAAAATAATCTGACATATCTAAATTAAAACATTAAATTGCAAAATCCCTTGAAATAAAGCTAAAAGACTATTAATAAAACGATAGTATATTTCAATACTACATCGAATAACTAATCTAACGACGATACATTCGCTAACAATCAACATATAGCATGTATAGTGGTGTCCAAACTTTACGCAAGCTCGGAACTTCGTACGAGACTCAAGTTTATTTTCTACCAATTTGGGAAAAATATATTTAATTTACTTAATTTCATTTATTGTAGAAACGTATGTGCAAAATTAATTGTAAATTTTATTTATTTCCATATCATGGAAGGCATAATTTAACTCTTTGATTGTATTGACTGTTTTAAATATATAATAATATTATAAAGCAAAGATTTTTATTTTTACATGTAATGCACATATGCTGAGTGCCTTTAAATAAATAAATAAATAAATAATGTATTAATTCAAAATTCACTGTACGGAATTCAAAAATTCTTGCACCATTAAAAAGCAACGTTATCCACTGATAAGATAATTACTCACTAGTAACATAGGCTGTTTTATACTATTTTTTATTTGACACGGACAAAGTCGCGAGAAATAACTAGTACCTTTATCGGCGGGATAAAAAGATAAACAACACAACCTCACTTGATACATTTTTGGGTCGCAGATAACGAGCCGGCATAAAGTTTGAATTTTGATATACTTTTATGAATGTCTATGGAAAGCTTCAAAGACATGGATATAGTATTTTCCATTGAAACACGAACAAAAACCTCTTTCATTTAAAGAATACATTTAAAGTACAATCAGGGAATCTGTCTGTTCCATCTTAGCAGTTTTAGTACGTATCGTGATAAAGGATGGAGTAACACGGCTAATTGATTTTTAATATCCCATCGTTTGCAAAACTCATTGCTACCTTTATTATAATAAACAGAATTTGTATAGTACAATATAATTCTGAAAAGGAAACACCACAGATTTCCGCGATTGTACAAATTGTCAGTTAAAACAAATGTTTTTAAAACCATAGTCGAGTAAATTGTGATTAAATCGTGAATATCGCAATAGCGTTATATCCAATATTATACATTAGTACATAAGTATGTATATCAGAATATAGCTTTAAGTTAATTATTCGTATCGTTATTCCTGTTCCGTGACTGTTTGATAATTTGTATCAATTTGAGTTTCTGAGCGTCCTCGCTTTCCATAAAGTTGGTAAGCATCTGTGAAAATCAATCATTTATAAAGAAATTACAATAATATAGTGATTTTATTACATCCTTTCCCTTCCTTTTCTCCCTTTCCTTCATATAAAATTTGGGAATACAGTAGAACCTCGATAGCTCAAACCTCGGTAACTTAAAAATAATATGTTCCCTTCCCATCAGAGCCCAAAACCTCTACAACATAGACCCTTGATAACTTAAAATATTTCGTGTTTCCCTTGGACTTTAACTTATCGAGGTTTTACTGTACTTCGACTTAATAATTCAAGGTCATAATAATTTGAGTAAAATAGATGTTGCCAGCCGATAGACAAGGACAGCTTATATTAATTTGATTTTATTCTTATTTACATTTTTTCGTTTTTCTACGACCCTCTGGCAACACTCTTGGTGTATTCTATTCACCGATCTGTATTAATAGATAGGCCATTGTTTTACAATAGCAGCTTTTGCTTCGTAAAACACGTGTCTGTCTGTCTATTATTAGAAGCAATTATCACATCACCATCAGCCCAATGGAATATTTACAGAATATCATATTGGTCCACATTAGCCTATCTTTTTTATATTGGTGAGTGTAGTTGCGATTGATAAATACGTAATGAGTATAGAGGAAGTTTGAGAGTAGCCCTAATGGTAGAGAAATTAAGGAGTAAAAGGTTAGACAAGAACTATAGTTATGTGCGGTAGGTAGAGGTATAATTAAAAATTGCGTGAAAGAAACATGAAGTGATGACCAAGATGACGGATAGAGTTATGTCGGTCAGTAGTTCATGCACTTGACTTGTAATCTACAGGTCTTTGGTTCGAATCCCACGGATGTGATTTTTAATATTTCGAATTTCATATGTACATAATTTAACCGACGTTCTTACGATGAAGGAAAACATCGTGATGCACATATTGGGGAAGCAATTCAAAGATATGTGTGAAGTCAACCCGCAGTGCAGGTTGACTAAGGCCTTATCAGTAACTTAGGGTAGGCTCCGAGCTCATTGGGGACGTATAGTGATAGTGACGTATAGTGGGGACTGGTGATGATGAGGAAGAGAAGTAGAATTAGTTGTGATACTGACGTGTGTGCTGAAGTCCGCAGCGACGGCGGCCGCCGTGGCCGGTCTCTGCGCCAGCGCCAGCAAAGTGGGCAGCAGCGCGTGGCTGTGCGGACTCGACACCAGCCAGTTGGCGGGCAACGTACAAAGAGTGCGGATCACACTCCACCCGTCACAAATCGTCTCCTGGACATCCCGAAACAAACTATAATAATAAGGTGGCAAACGAGCAGGCCACCTAAATCCGCCAAAATGGCGAAGCGATTGCCTATAGACGTCCGCAATGGCATTGTGTTGCCTACTCTAAATCGACGGAGACGCACATAAAGAGGATATTTCCCCTTCATATGCGTCTCCACCGTCAAATCTCATGGGAAAGTTCCCATTCAATCCTTTCCTTATAAGAGGGTGGAACAGGAAAAGGACTAAAATTGGGCTTTCGGCACCACACTCATCAGACTGTACGCGGAAATGACGGTGAAGACGAATAAGAAGGGGAAATATCCTCTTTATGTGCATCTCCTCCGTCGATCGAGGGTAGGCAACGCAATTCTATTGCGTATTTCTATAGGAAGCGGTACCATAGCTAAATTTGGGTATTTCGGTAACCGCTCGATCGTTTTTCATCGTTTACTACGTCTTATGGGTTCAAAATTTTGCATAAAACGATAAGAATACAATTTAAAGCATCAACTACCATCTTTTAACAAACTCTCTTAAAATACATTAAAAATTATTTACAATGATATAAACTTTACAAACTTGGCTTCATAAAATTCCGAAACAAGGCATTTTTAGATTAAAGTCACATCTGTTCTTGTAGTAATTGATTACAAAGTGGAAACAATATAAATTATTCATGGTAATGGTCAAACAACCCGCGTACAAGTTACCGACCCTAAAACACTTCCCTACACACCTGTGCTCGTGGGAACCTCTTAAGAAAGGAGGAAAATTCCTTGCTACCATATTTTTAAGACTTACTTAATATTTAATTTAAGTAACTATCCCACCAAATTGTAAATTGTCTGATAAAAATCCAACGTGTAAAACATGTGAAATATCGGATTTTGTTCTCGTATCTGATAGTGACGTCATTTTAAGCTATCTGAGCCTTTATCAGCCAGTGGTGGGAGAGGCCCTAGGTCTTCTAAACATACTCAGGTCTAAAAGTTTTAACTGTAGATGAACTGTTTACTTAAAACTAGTAGTGTAGGCAAAATTTGACCAATTCATTTAAAAATGGCATTAGACTTAACACATAAAATATCTTTAAATAATCATTATTTTATATTCAAATTATTGCATTTCAGTACTTTTTTTAGTATTTACGGCACGCATGATTAAATTAAAGGTTGGATTCCCAGCTATGTTTAACCACTCGTTAGTAATTTGGTTGGTTGAATTGGGTTTCCGAATTACGTATCTTGACTTTAACTCCGTTAAAACTTGGATCAACCTAACACTAATGAATCTAAAGGTAACAAAATAAGAATACTTATACTATACATAGGCCACAATCATATTATGCTTTACTAAAATATAGTCTTCTTTAGCTCTTACGTAATCTTCGAATTTGTATAGAATAACCTTACCAATAACACCGTTTATACATGTGTCAACAATCAACGCCACTGCTAGTTTCACCGTCGTCTAGTCGAGTTAAAACAATAATTTTATATGTAATTACTGTCCGATTATTAACTTAACAAATAGAATTCTTACATTTTAAAAATATGAAATGAATATTTAAATAAGGTTAGATCACAATTACAAGATTTAAATTATCATTTTAAATAAAGATAAAAATAAAATTAAAACACTTTATTAACACGATCAGTTGAACAATAATCATTGGGCTCTGCTTCCTGAGCTAGGTAGAAGATAAACGGTATTTTTTTATATATAGCACAGACTAACCTTTTAGAATACGTACATCAAAACAGATAAAAAGCTAACATATGATAATAAAGGAACTTCAGAAACCAAGTATTAGTAGAATTTACGTTCAAAAACACGTGTAGCACAGGTGTGGCCCGCATGAGAACTTCACTGCGGATGTCCAACGGAAATTGGATTTTTTTAAAACAGTTTAGTTGACCGAAGTCCGAACGTTGCAAAAGGACATTTATATATTGTAAACGTAAACTACACTAACCGTGAGAATGCACGTATACGTGCCTACACCATTCTGCACTCTTTAAAAAATAATTTTAGACAAGTTACAGCATATAAAATCGTAAAGAAACAAATTGGTTTATGTTTTAAGATGTCAAAATCAAAGAAACAATGTCGATGTTACAGATTTTAAGTGCTTAACACAAAGAGATTCAAAATATATAGAGTAGGCATAGTTGATGCTTCAATTAAAACATTTTTCACATAATCTTACTAACGCTATCTATTGGTAGATCCTTGCAATTGCACAAAATATTATATTATTAATTTTTAAATGCTTATTTTAGATAAAAGTTTTTTTTATAGCAAAAGATAGAACTATTCATCGACATGAGTTGGCACAATACTTAACAACATAGTACCTTTTAAAGAAGTTGCCTGTGAACAGAATTTCGTTCATTGCCTTGTCTATATAATTAAATGTCTGGCTTAAAATAAAGTTGTAATTATTACTGACCTGTAATTGTGGATTATCGACAACCACAAATCCGACGAGCACAATCAGATCCAGGACCATAGTCTCCGAGAGCGACTGGTCTAAACGCTGGCCAGTCGGACCTGGTAGAATAAAACATTCATCAACTTGCCCTTATCCCTTATGGAGGGTCGGCACAGTATGTGCTGCTCCATACATCTCTCTTAGCCGTCACATCTGAAACCACTCCTTTCTTAAGCATATCCTCTTTCACACAATCCATCCATACTTTCTTCGGTCTTCCTCTTCCTTTGTAGCCATCCAAATTCATTCTTAACACTTTCTGGTTTATGTGTCGTCGTATAACATGTAAAAGAACAAAGAAAAAGAAAAAAAGAGAAAAAGAACACATTACACATAGAAAAATACAACTTTCCTTACATTCACCATCTTTTCCTTGTTTCTACAGAGGGTCCCACAGTATATACTCCATACATCTCTGTCAGCCACAACTGAATCCACTCTTTTTAAGCATATCTCTCACACAATACATACTTTCTTCTGTCTTCTTCTACCTTTGCAACCCACATTGAATCTTAATTCTACTTTATGTACCCATCCTCAGAATTGTTACTAATCAGTTATTTAATTACCACTAAATAGATTTATAAAGTAAAATCTACCCAAAGACTACTTCAGTCGATTTAATTTGTTAATGATTCCAAATACCGCAATGCTTTGACTGAATTTGGGTCATTATAGCATTCAAGAACACACAGAAACTGATTCAAATATTACGCAGAAGGAAAGAAAACGCAGAACTAAACAGAAGGGTGGAACCAACGTGGGAGGAGTTTACCTTTTTTGTTCTGCGCACGGGGCGCCTCCTTGTCACTGGGCGCGTGCTGCGACAGCAAGCGGGCGACGGCAGCTCGGAACTCTAGAGGCCAACCTCCTTCTCCGAAGGCTTCCTACATACAAATTTTTCATCTGTACTAAAAAAAAATAAACACACTTCTTCGAGGCGTAGGATGTCAGCAATCATAGTATATTTTGGAATAATTCTTCCTTTAATAAAAAGACCTACACTTACGACACGCTTTAGACTATATATTTTCAAACTATTAAACGTAGTTAATAAATAAATTGGGGAATCAACCCTCATGTGGGAAAGGGACCATAAACTTCAAGCCGATATTATGGAAGCAAGGTTGCCATGGTAACAGTAATTCTTACCCAATGTCAAAGGCCGTCGTTGTCATTTGTGCATTTGAATTTTGACATTTGACAAATGTAAACAATAAAATTTTTATTTTCAGTTTTTATAATTTCACGCGGAAGCCGCACGACAACAGCTCGTAACTTGATAATCACTAACTTCGACTCAATAGAACTTCTTAAATCAGTCTCGAGGAAAATCAGAGATAATGTCGGTCACACACGAAAACAATCAGAGTAACGGAGATCGCGTGAGAGCTTGCCGTGTGGAATACTCAACGAGATGTGTTGGCCGCAGTAAACCGACCGTCACGTCACGTGCTGTACCGACACATTACACTAATGGCTTCAGATTGTAGTCCACAGGGGTCGATAGATGAACTTATTTCGACTAGACGACAATTGTACTCGAGTGACGGTTTTGGATTATTTCATAGCGTATCGTACTCTACACTGTAACAACCTTACAAATAAACGCGGTATAAAATTAAATTTAGGAATAATCTGAGTATAATTGTACTAAAATTTGTTTATAATCAGTTTATTCGTAAGTTGGGGGTTAAACATTAAAAATATGGATTTTTGTGGCGGCCATTTTAGAATTTTCATAACGTACTACACTGCACTTGTCAAAAAAATCTACGCTAATTATCTATACTCAGTTATTAGCTATTCCCTTTCGACTTCATCCGCATGAACTTATAGAAACTTTATTTTATTATATACATTTGTCAAATTCACAATTGCAAATGTCATAATACCAATTACCGTGCTATGGCATTCTTGCTTCCTTAATGTTGGCAGCTTGTAGTTTATAGTCTTTTTCCCACATTAAGGTTTTTTCCAATTTATATAGCCCTAAATTTAATAGCGTGAAAATATATAGCCTAAAGCGTGTCGTAAGTGTAGAGCTTTTTATTAAAGAAAGAATTATTCAAAAATATGCTGTGATTGCTGACATCTTACGCCACAAAGTAGTGTGTGTTTACCCTATAGATATAGAAGAAGAAGATAAAAAGTCCATAAGAACAGAGTAATTCGAAAAACATCGAATTTTCGACACGAAGGTATTCAATTTAAATAACATTCAAGTACGTATCGATTCACTCTTTAATCGATCTCGCAGGACCACACTATGCAGCTAAAACTGATGTCAAATTTATGTCAAATTTGGTGATATGGTTTTTACATCACAATAATGATAAACGCATAAACTTATTAACAAGCTTTGGGAACAAAAACAGCATAACCATCAATCATGCTGCAACCGCATTACCCTGGGGTATGGGCAGGCGCATCTGCGGTGTCGGCTAATAAACTTATAATTGTGTTTATTATCTATTACTAGGGCTGCAAACACGGGCCCCATGGGTGCGCCATTATTCATGCTATAAACCCGAATACAGACATCAAAGTACGTCGGGGAAACCTCTTGGGGTTTAGTTACTCCGTTGTGTTCAAATGTTTTGTTTGTTGCTTTAGTTAAGAATACTCCGCCCTTTTTACAATTAAGTATTGAAATATGATAAGCTATAACTAACTTAAACACACTTATTAATATACTAGCTTTCGCCCGCCACTCCGTCCGCATGGAATTAAAAACAAACAAAAGTGTTTCAAACAAAAGACTTTCATCTATATCTATGCCAAATTTCATCGAGATACGTTCCGTTTAGGCTACAAACTCTAATAAATATCCATCCATCTTAACTTTCGCATTTATAATATTAGGAAGATAGTAAGATTTGACGTCATCAATCACATCTACGTTATTAAACTTAGGTGGATTTTGGACAAAGCTACAATTAAATTCTTCAATAGCGATAGGCCTTTGTATTCATTTGAGCATTGAATATTAACATTTACAATAGAAAGATCCATCCATCTAATTTAAAACAGTAATCGAAATAACTCTATACAACTATAATTGTAAACGATCTGAAGCAGAGGGTGGCTCAAACACGTGTCTCCGCATTTCTCTTGCAGATAACTATATATTTGCAGGATGTCGGCTCTGTGTGCACAGTATTACTCTGTGTTTGTCATTACGTTTGCCAACTCTTGCGCAGTTTGCTCTGACGTTCGAGTGTCTGGGGATTTCTTGCGTTCGACCCTCTATTTGTACTTCAATGTTTGTGTAGAAATTTTACGCGCATTGCAAGTTTTGCTTTTTAAATTGATTAGTCTGTTTGGGTTTAATTTTACGGTACGTAAATTTGTTTTGAAGAACCTACTTGGAAGCGATTATTCAATAAGAACAACACTGCAAGTTAACTAATTTGAAATTCTTCTACCCATACCTTCTAATACCCATTCATTGGTAGTTTCTTAAGACGAAAGTGCAATTTAAAAAAAAAACATATTCTATTTTACTCACAGATGGTGAAAGAATTTTTAAAATCGGCCTAGTAATTATTAAGGGTATCGAATACATACAAAAATCCAAATCTTTCCGCTTTATAACATTATTATCGAATAAGACTGGAATGAAGCTAGCTAATGAAGGTAACATGCAACGTGTTGCACTGCATCAAAAATAAATTACCAAAGACCATCTACAAATTTAGTCACTATGATTTTAAACTGCCGTATTCGAAATTTATTTCTTAGTGTAAATTTCTTATACAAAATCTCTCCTTCAATGGCCAAAGAGACAATTAATCGGGAATTCTATAGAGCTATATTCATACCAAATACTAAAATATCTAATATCTAATCAATGACTTGTACAAGTACAATAAATGTGCAGACCATATCCAAAATGTACAGAAGCCCGATGTCAGTCCGGCGGCCGAGCAAACAGACCTCGTAATATATTTGCGGAGAGAGCAAACACTGTGTGCGGTGGTACGATAGTGATGGGATATGTCCCATATATCGATCCCAGTATATCGATACTTTAAAATATCCTTTTGATGAAAATGCAATGATAAACATCGTAAATTATGAAATACAAAATTAAGGGCAAATAAAATAGTAAATACTTAATAAACAAAAAAACAAAGTTTAGTTGAATTGACTTGAAAGTACGCTTCAAATGCATTTTTCTTGTAATAAATAACGCGTATTCTTTTAGATATTTCTAGACGCACAAAATTAGAGTAACAGTCTTTTTAAAAGATTTTTAACCAAATTTAATCCGATCTCGAATGTGATAAATTCAATCTATCGATATAAAATTAAGGATACTTTCCGAAACGCAACATCACTATTAACAGCTGTAATAAATTGACTTTAGCCTACGGTAGCGATTTAAAACTGGAAGTAGCTTTGTCAGTACCGAGTCCTGACCGATGAACTTCAAACGGCCAAATGATTGGCTCAAATGTTGGCATAAGATTAAAAAAGGTAAAATGAATTTAGAGGGACAAGTTAATTAGGGGATGTGCAATTTGTGGACCTTTTTGGTGATTGCCTTAATACCTAGCAAATATTATTCTTCTAGAATTCAGAAAATCGTTAAAATCATCCATCTGTACTGATATTACAAAGAGGAAAGATTTGTATTTTGGTATGTATTGAAATAACTCAAAAACTACTGGGTCAATTTCTCAAATTCTTTCACCATTAAAAAGCTACAATATCAGTGAGTAACATAGGCTATATTTTTTAATTATACGCGGGCGGAGTCGTGTGTAACAAGTACAAACTAAAATCTTTAGTTGTAACGCGAGTCGCATGGCGTCTGTCTTAACTTCAGCGAATAAATGTTGATTTACCTCAGACATCGGACACTGGCGCCCTTGTGTACTCTATGTAAGAGATACCTCGCCTACCATAGAGTAATGTACACATCAACTTCAAGTAGTCAAAGAGTATAGTGAGACAGACTGACACGATGGTAAAATACAAAGATAAGTGCTAAAGCTCTTATTAGTAACAAAAAATGTAACATATCCGACTGTAGCTGTCTTGTTATGATGTGTCATTTTTACGGTCAATCTTTATTAATGTTACTAAAAAAGGAACTTATTTTTATATGTAACGAATAAACTCAAAAACTACTGGGTCAAATTAAAAAATCTTTCACCATTAGAAAGTAACATTATCACTGAGTAACATAGGCTATATTTATTAGTAGATTTTACTCCGCACGGACTTAGACAGGAGCAAAATTATAGGTTTTATCCAAACATTTCTATATCATCATTATCATCACCACCACCACCACCACCACCATCATCATCATCATCAGCCTTTATCTACCAACTGTATTGTATGACGATAGCGTAAAATATCTTGACAAGTAGCTATAAGCCATACAAAGCGCCCCCACTGTACGCAAAGCTAACATCATTACGAGGATGGACAAACAGACATCTCTGGAGACGACATTATACCATTGCATAACATCAATTAATAAATAACGGATGTGGTAATTTTTAACTATCTACATTAAATTAGATTTGTCTGTTATTTCCTACTATTGGCACATTCAAAGTTGTTTAATAGATCTCTAGTGACAATCCACATGATTTACCTTTAGGAATTCTCTTAGTAACCAATAACTGAATCATTTTTTAATTTAATTACCTCTAAAGATTTTTATTTCAAATAACAAATAACTTGTTCTTCCCTTAAAAATGGACAAGCTTTAGAAATACTATCAATTTTATAAATTTGAAAGCTAGATACGAGACAACCTTAGAAAATGGAGTCTTTTTGACCAAACAACGAATGTATCAAGTTTATTCTCTTTCGTATGCTGTCATTCATCGTGTTGACCCCACACAAACACGCCGTAACGATGCTCCAGTTAATTAAGAGGGCGGAGCAAACAGAGAGATGCGCCTCGAATACTCGATCCAACTTGGGAAAACTGTACAAATAACCAACTGCATGTGACATGTAGTCAAAAGACAAGATTTTTACTAATGTTACTAGCTGTTGCTCACGGTAAAAATATAGCCTATGTTACTGACAATGTATATTTTGAATGGTGAAAGACTTTTTGAAATTGACCCTGTAGTTTTTGAGTTAATTCAATACGTACAAAAATACAAATCTTTCCTCTTTATAATATTAGTATAGAGTATAGATAAATAAAGTTAGGATGTTGAACGGATGAACTGCTGAAAAGATCTCGATAAAATTTTGCATAGAGGGCAATCTGAAAGAACACATAGACTAAGAAGTCAAAAAGCTAGTAAAGGTAAAGTTCTTATGGGAATCCAAAATTATTTTTTGACATACAACTAACCTGTACAATAGTATAATCCAGTTCTGCGATAGCTCGCAGCAGGTGCGCCGTCCTGGCGGCCCGCACGAAGATACTGCAGTGCCCCAAGTCCGCACCCTCCGCGAACAGCATACAAAACTCCGCACGAGAGCCGCACAGCCCTGTGCCCAGCGCCTGACGGAGCGACTGCTTCGCCATAGCGCGCTCGCAACCCTGGCAGTTTTTTTTTATATTATCAGGTGGCAAACAAGCGGACACCTGGATCCGCCAAAATTTCGAAACGACTGCCCATAGACAGCAATAGCGGGTGGGTTACCTTAATCAACGGAGGACGCATTATCTGCCCCCCACTCACTAGATCATCGGCAGGTCGATCGTGTTCTATACTTACGGTATCAGTGGCAGAGGGCTGGCAGAGATCAGCGCAGATAGTGAGTAGAGTCTGCACGCTTTGACGCGCCTCACCGGCCACCTCTGCTCGGGCGAAGCACCCGCTCATACATAGGTAACTGAAACAATATAAATAATAAATATTTGAACATTGATGTGTTTTGATCGTCAATTTTTTCAATTGCTATTGAAAACTGTGGATCCATTAAATTATAGACATCAATTAAGAGCGGTTTAATGTGTATTTAGATTTGGCAATATTATCGACAACCTTTATAGTTTTCTATTAATGCTGGGATTTTGAGGTTTTCACTTATTTTGTCATTAGCGTTAATTTGATCTATGTTTCAACGGAGTAAAACTCGGGTTACGGTTTACGAAGAACCAATAACACTGACGAATGGTAAAACTATCTGGGAAACCGGTCATAAGTCGTTTAATATCTTAGTTATACTAGTCTCTAATTATATTAATACGTTCAATGAACAAACACAAACGACATAAAGGAAGTCTATGACAAGTGTTATAAAAAATTCATTATATTTTACTTCTTTGTAGATTATTATAAAGTCTATCGTTGTAAAGTTAACGAGTTGAATTTCAATGGCCGGCGGTGGTCGTTCAAATCCGAATTAAAAACAAACAATAACAGAAGCTTGTTGTTTCTGTATTACCGCTAGGGGATGACACCCCTTGGCACCAACAATATTTTTATATCTAAGTGGACATTAAAGTTTTGAAATTGTAAACTATAGTTCTGAGACTTTATCAATTAATGGCTGATTCATAACGAATTTGTGGGTTAACAATCTACTAGCGCCATCTATTGTCAACCAGTATAGACATATTTTGGTGATAGGTTTCGTTTTTTTTAAACATCTGTGAGTCAGCAGTACATCTGTGACATATTTACTTTAGTTTAGGTACCTACAGTATACATTTCAGTACATTAGGTACCAATCTGCAAAGATTTACGTCATCTTAGCAGATGCTCCCCGCCCTCAATACCCCTGCGCCTTCTACACCGGATCCAATTACGACTTGTATAAATATTTGATAGTGTTACTCAGCGTGCACAGAACAACGAAACAATAGAGACTAGACTGTGCTAATTTATTTCATTACTAGCTTTTGTCCGCGACTTCGTCGTCAAAGAAAAAATTTCGCAACATTGAGAACATTAACGCCGTTCTTGACATACCTCCTAACATCAATTCATCCAAACTTACGCATTTATAATATTAGTAAAAAGCAGAATTTAGCGATCAATGTCTAGTAACAGTTGGAAAATTTAAAAGTGAATCAATATCCAGATTGCCAACGTGACATCATCTGTTACAAATTCATTGTTTCCATCACCAATCTCCAAAAAAAAACTATGTGTCAAAAACTATGTCTATATAAGATACAAAATTTATTCTTTTAACAAGCTATCGCCCGCGAGTCCGAAGTGGAATTAATGTAAAAAAGTAAGTAGCTTACGTGTTCTTCCAGACTATGCTCTACATCTATGCCAAATTTCATCGAGATCCGTTCATCAGTTTATGCGTCAAACTCTAATAAACATCCATCTTAACTTTTACATTTATAATGTTAGTAAGATATATTTATTGTTGTCAGAACAAGACTATCAATCCAAACGGTAGCTACTCTGTGGACAATGATAAAAGGGAATTATTACAAAAATCCTGCCGTAGATACATTTCCCTTCGTTTGTTCTTGAGTTAAGATTTGGAATTAAACTTTCAGAGATTTATATAAACTTGATCTCCATTCTCTGCTCTTTAAAACATCGACTAATTGGTAACTGCTCGGACACTTCGTTCATCATCTTACCCTTATCCCTACAGAGGGTCGGCACAGTATGGGCTGTTCTTCCATACATTTCTATCAGCCGTCATATCTGAATCCACTCCATTCTTAAGCATATCCTCTTTCACACAGTCTATCTGTAATTTCTTCGGTCTTCCTCTACCTCTGTAGCCATCCACATTCTTAAAATTTTCTGGTTTATGTTCCCATCCCCTCGTCATATAACATGTCCATACCACGGTTCACCATAGAATATGCTCGGTCAGTTCGTAAATACACAATAATTCCAACCTAATGAGTCATAACTAAATACCTTTATCCTACGGGAACTCTCCCCTACCAAACATCTAACCTTTTCGCTGTATCGTAAAACGATTAGAGAAGAATCCGGGTCTCAGGCAACAAATATTTAAGATAGTCTTATCATAACCCGTCCAGCGCAAGGAGGTCTCTTTATCACACGTTTCACTCTCCTAACAAATTATAAATGTAACTGCCACTTCTTTATTCTAATATATTAAGGTTCAAAATGCTCTGTAGTAATCGTAAAATACTCAAATTTCGTGGTTTAATGCTTGAGTGACCATTCGGACGTCGCATATTCTGCATTCTCTTATGGCGCCTTGTTTTTTTTTGTTTTTTTTATTACTGAAAGTTGTAACTCGCCTCACACTAAATATTATAGCACAAATAGACATTGTAAATATAAAATTTGACTATGGTTTTATATTAGAGCCTTATGTAAAAGTACAGATGTTACTAATATTATAAAATTGAAAGTTTGGATGGATGTCGTTGTTAGCCTAAATGGCTAAATGGCTGGACGGATCTCGATGAGATTTGGCATAGAAGTAGAGGATAGTCTGGAAGAAAACATAGATTACATGCTTTTTTTTTAAACCGCGATGCAAGTCGATAGTATCAAGCTGTGTCGGCGCCAGACATTTAAGAAATATATAAACTAGACATAGGGATCAACATTTTTTCACCTGTAACTTCTTTGTTCGATTAAATAGCAATATAAAATTAGACACGCGGAAACGCTTCTCATTGTACGAATTATTTGCTTATTTATGATTTTGACTATCAGACATCAGGTAGAGCTAGAGAGATGTCAAAAATGCTTCAAGTGAAGTGTCAACTGTCTATTCTATATATTTTTGAATCTCTGGGCGGCGCCAATGATTTATGTCGTACACAGACCGACTCCGACGCACTACGGTAATAGAAGCTTACGTGTGGCGCCTACGCACGTCGGGGTTACCAGTCGGGGGGTTATTCGACAAATTTGGGGAAAATCCCAAGGATTCGGGGAAAGATGTTAGTAATTTCTAAAAAAAAAAATTAATAGCACAATAAATGTAAAGAAATTTACGCTATCAGTACAAGACTATTTCATAGTTTACCTATAAAGCTGAATTTGGATTCTATGTTAGTCTATAATTCACAAATGTTAGCGTAGTTTTATTGACAAAAGAAAAACTACAGTTAATAAACACAATGCTACCTTGATCTCTACAAATAGTTAAACACCAGCAAAATCTTATTTGGGGAAATTAAGACGCAAGTGGCAACACTTCCTCTCCAGCCGATAGAAATTTATAGCGCATTTAAAATGTTTTCGTTCTTAATTTCTGTTAAATAAACGATCCACAATTTCGGCGCCTTTAACGAGGTGAAATATGCTTTCCCATTACTGGGCCGATGTCGCTCACTACAATTCAAGGCTAAAACGTCCAGATTAACTTGATCTTCAAACTTCTCATTAGCTTCGAGTTTGGTTCTTAGAAGGAGGGTCGGGCTAAATCGGTCACACGTCGAAATTGTTGTGGCATTTTAAGTGTGTGAGGTATGTTAATTTTAGATTTTATTTTAATACGTTTGGAAAGCGGACATGTCCTTTTCTTAGAGCAAATGTTGTCATCATTTATATCATACTAGCTGTTGCTCGCGACTTCGTCTTCTTAAAATTAAAAAATACACCCTATTTTACTCATTGATAACGTAGCCTTTTTTGGTGAAAGAATCTTTGAAATCGGTCCAGTAGTTTTTGAGTTACAATACATACAAAAATACAAATCTTTCCTCTTCATAACGTTAGTATAGATATATAATACCTACAAAATAATACAAATAGCGTAATAATAGTGCGTAGTAATTTAGACAGCTAACTACACTTGAACATTTCGTTTTTTTTAATTCATATTAAAATGTGCAAGGAACATAAAAGTTTAATAGTTCAAATACATGCACACCCTCTCGGCATGTGTTGGGGGCGCGTTAAATTTGTTTTGACTACATTTGCATTAGGATTTGCGTGCATTAAAGCGAAATAAATTTGATGTCTTCATGCGTATGACATTCATGGACATTAGTAGTTTAATTTTAGAGACATTTTATTGCAGTTTAGGAGCGAAATTATTAATACAGATGTCGATATTTGCGAGTTAACTAGACGGTTTTATTACCGTTATGAGGCATTTGGATGATTTATGCAAAATCCAACCTTATGACGATAGAATTGAAGTTTTTATTTATTGGCGGTAAAAGTAATACTAAGCAGATGCACAACTTTGACTAAACTATCGCACAACTGTTTAGTGTTGCTTCGATTTCTATGAGCTTATTTGGAGGTGCGCACACAACTCGATTTTTAGTTGTGCAACTAAACAGTTGAATTGGCTGCGAAACAATAGACAACCACACAACAGTTGTGCGATTTATTAGTAGAAAATGCCCACTCTTCGCAGCATTTTATTATTCGATTATTATTCGATTAACTATATTTTACCTATATTATCTCTAAAAAATGTTAACAATAAACTAAGTAATTTTGGTTCCATTTTTTGTTACCTACTACATTTTTAATTTAAGATGTATATATCAAAAAACCTATTTATACAAATGTTTAAAATTACAAATGCACGGTTGATTTAAATATAAAAATGTTACAAGGGGAGATCGGGGAAAGCCGAGTAATCCTGGTAAGTAATTCACTCGCAGTAAGTAATGCGCTGATAAATGAAATTAAATCGGACAAACAAGTGCTGCCATTCGCCCCGCGGCTCCCCTTTCATGTCGCCTCTTGTACGAAACGCTAGTGATGTAACTTTTATATCGATATTTTATATCTTTATCGATATTTAACTCAAGCTACCATACCTTAAAACCAAAGATTAAATATGTAAATGAACTAAGTATATAAAACATTTATGTTAGGAATAAAATACATAAACATGTCATTTATTAAAACGCCGCGCATAATCGTTTTGTGAATACGGATACAAATCATTAGAAAAAATTAGTGTCTTTTAAAAAAAATATGAAATTAATTTGTACATGATTTATCGACACTTATCGACATTTCAATTCGTACATCACTAAAATAAAGTTAGCAAAAAGCGCATCGCATCTCGACATGTGCGCGCCAATCTGTCGTAGCTGCCGTACTCGAGTACTGTTTATATCCTACTCTAACATGCAACAAATTGTATAATAACGTCTCTATCGCACGCCCCTTGTCGACACTACTTAACGACGGGCCGATTATCGCCCGATGCGATGTATTGGATTGTTTTCGATTGTCCGATTCGATTATTCCGCTAAAAAAACATGGTGTTGCAATATTCAATTACATAACAGCGAAAATTCATCAGTGAGATTTAACTGATATTGTTTAGATTTTCAGACGTGACCGTAGATTGTAATATTAATAAACTTTTTAATACCTTTTACCAATAGATTAAGAGTTTTGTAAAGATGAGGATAGACGAAGAGGGGGGGGGGCATCTCTTCTACACATACCAATCAAACAAACCTCGCACTTTAGCCGTGGTCTTCTGTATGGTCTTAGTATTGCAACTAAAGAACTAGTCACCCATCAGCATTAACTGCTGTAGACCACAGCTGCCCAAACCCTCCATCCTCAGCCTTCCCCTTATATAATCCGTCTCAAGTTGCAGTTAAGTTATTTACATAAGCATACGTCAATCAGACTTGAAGGCTAAGTGTCGTGGGACACATCAGGTGGTAGTCACGCGTCCGTGCGAGCACTTGCTCGTTCGGGGGTGAAATATCACCCGTGGGGATGATTGCTCTCTACATTGTAGCTAAGGGTGCTTATGTGTCCGTATAAGTTACCACGTTATTTATTTTACTCTGACACAAACTCCTTTTATATAAATCTAGCTTTCGCCCGCTTCTCCATCCGCGTGGTGTTAAAAAAAAAAACAAAAGTAGTCCGCGTGTTCTTCCAGACTATGCTCTACATCTATGCCAAATATCAACCAGATCCTTTCAGCCGTTTAGGCTACAAACTCTAACAAACATCCATCAATCTAAACCTTCGCATTTATATATGACCTAAACCAGAAATCACACTACTGTGAAGATTTTCGCATTTTCACCTTATTTGAAGCTAAAATAAGCGATTTAATAAAATTAAATCCAGTAGTATTTCAAAAGCATTTATGAAATTTTATCTCAGCGCCATGTCTAATCTATTAAGTCTATAACTCAATGCACACGCCCTTCAAATCACAAATTATCCTAAAACAAACCAACAAAATCGAATCTGACGCGTCTCTAAAAAAAAAACAAATAAATTTTGCAATCATGATTACTACCCTAGTCACCCCCTCGAGATATACCGCCGTGATAATACGCCACTCGGTGGCATAACATCTCCGCGGGACGCCAATTCAGACATAGGGCGGGGTTACTAACGTCTATATAGTCGAAATGCAAGGAAATAAATAAAAATAACCAACAAAGAGAAATAATACAGAACTACGAGTAAAGTTAATGAAACTGAAGATTTTCTTTAATACAAAAATACCTAAGGATCTTACTAATGTTATAAAAGCGAAAGTTTAGATGGATGAATGCGGATGGATCTTAGAGTTTGTATCCTAAACTGCTGAACGAATCTCGATGAAATTTGGTACAGATTTTTTTTTTTTATAATGTAAGGTGGCAAACGAGCAAGCGACCACCTGAATCCAGCGCAATGGAGAGCTATCGCCATAAACATCCGCAATTTCAGATGCGTTGCCTACCCTTAATAGACGGAGGAGAAGACATACATAAAGAGGACATTTCCCCTTCAAATTCACTTTTCCTTCCCATCCTTTCCTCTTAAGAAAAGGGTGGAAAGGGAAAAGGACTAAAATTAGACTCTACTCAGTTTTTTTAATTCTAAGCGTACGGAGCCGCAAGTGAAAGCTAGTATTAAATAAAGAAGTCATCGCTACTTATTCTAAATGACTTAAATCAGTCTATTGCTAATATTTAACTAAACTACCTACACCCCGCAGCGCCGCCCGCTGCGCTCGCCACGACCACTGTTGTAAAGCGTCGACCCGGACAATTGCGATTTATTTTGCATTCATCACAACGGGGAATAATTTTAACCCACATTTTATTATGCACGGTTATATTTACTTTATGATTTGATTAATCGCTATAAAATTTAGAGAATAGTTTTCATAAAAATCGTCAATAACGCAGACATTAAGTGGTTCGTATTAGACTTTTAATGTAGATTTCCTTTACAAATAGTTACCAGTATCCAGTACCTTTGACTAAATTATCGCACAACTATTTAGTCTCGCTTTGATTCCTGTTTAGATTGAGGTGAACACACTACTCGATTTTTAGTTGTGTAACTAAACAGTTGAAGCTCCAAAACCATCGACAATCGCACAACAGTGCGATAGTTTAGTTAATGTATGCGTCCGCTTTTATACTTAAAATATTATCAAATGTAACGTTAGTTCACCAACCCTAAATGTAAAGATCTGTCATAAATACCAACCCTAAGTTACGGTCACAATTCCCAGTATACATGTCTATATCTACACCAACTGACAGACGTCACAGGAACGACCGGGTAATCAAACCCGCTCTCTGGAGGATACATCGAAACCGCATTTGTCACAGGGTATAGCTTTCAAAGTATTATTAAATAACACTTACAGATGTCATAGGAAATAAAAAATACTATAATTATTATTAAATATTTTTTTTAAATGCAGTATACATATTTTTTAATTTAATAATTAAATTGCAAAAAAGTGATATTAGTGGTGCTCGAACCCACGACCCTGAGATTAAGAGTCTCATGCTCTACCGACTGAGCTAGCCGGGCTGTGGACAGTGCAACGAAATTGTCGATCTATTTTTAAAATCATTGACATAAAAGTAAAATAAATACTGCATCAATAAAATTACATAGAATATAAAAAAAAAACTCAATAATAAATTCATCGCTGAAAAACGTAGTCAAATCTTAATAAAATTAGACAAATATAAATAATTACAGTAATTACTGGCCACGCGCCAAGACCATTGCGAGGATTACGACTCTATCGATTCACAAATACAAACAAAACTCGACCTTATACCATACACAATAAAAACCATTAACAATTCAATGATCACAGAAAAAAAAACCGCCACAATATAACTTTAAATAATCAATTTTCAACTCTATTTCAATTGACATACATTTTATATTACTTTAGCAAAAATAAATGACAGTTATTAAAGGCCACGTGCCTCAAAACGGCGTTAACGTGTCCGGGGAATCGAACCGAGGACTCTAGGGTATACACGGTAACCGCGGCACGCGACTTGTCATCTGTAACGGTTATGTCACTATTGGAGTGGTAACTGAATAACTCTCACGGTTATAAATCATAGCAGACCAGGTACAAGACTTATATCTTTCTATTAACCTTTGGAATTTGCTAAAAATGGCAAAGCGACTGACCATAGACATACACATTTATAGATGCGTCGCCTACTTTTAATCAATTGAGGGGACACATAGAGGATGTCCCTACAAATGCTTTCTTATTCCCCGGCAATTTACATCCACTTCATATCCTTCCCTTGTACAAAAAGGATGGAAATCAGAAAATTTAAATTACGTTATCGCACGCATTAGATTGTTTGAAATTATTTCCATTTGACCCCTGTCTAGGTCGTGGCATTGCGAGGCAAGCTTTCTAATTCGTGCGAAGATTTTTAAGCGGACTCTACCACTGTTAAAAGTCTACATTTACCCGAAATATCTCTGAATAAATCGATTTTGTGACTTTCACTAGTAGCTATTTATATAAAGGAATATTATAGCCAACTAGCTTTCGCCCGCAACTCCGTCTGCGCCGAATTAAAAAAAAAAAGTATATAGCCTATGTGTTCTAGACTATCCTCTACATCAATGCCATTACATCGACTGTTCAGCAATTTAGTCCACAATCTCCAACAAACATCCATAAAAACTTTGCGTATTTACAACATTAGTAACATTTTTCTAATTCTGCGCTTGAAGTCAGGCTTTTATCAATAATATTACATCTAAAACATCTGTTCTAAATTGTCAATACGAATAAATAAAATGACTTACATATACCAAAAGCTGGCATATGCAAGTGCGTCTGCCGTAAAAATCTAATCAAAACATTCACAATGCGACAAAAAGCTCGCGTTAAGTATATACGGTACATTGCACATCACCCCTAACTTGACAATAAATGTATTTCCAATCAATAAAAAACACTTCAAATGTAACATTAATTTTATAGCAAATACTAGCATGCGACTTCATCCGCATAAAATTTTATTTTATTCTTTACATGTCAAATTAGCAATTGCAAATGTCAAAATGACAAAGCATGGCAACCTTGCTTCCTTAATGTTGGCAGTAATTTATGGTCTCTTTCCCACATTAGGGTTTTTATCCAAAATATTTACCCCCTAAGTTTAATGGCGTGAAAATATATAGGCTAAAGCCTGACGTAAGTGTATGGCTTTTTATTTTAAAAATAATTATTCAAAAATATGCTGTAATTGCTGACATCTTAGACAACAAAGAAATGTGTGTTTACGCTTTATTATAATAGTATAGAGTATAGATATAAATAAGGAATAGTTTAAAATTATATAACCTTATTTTTATCTTACTAATATTATAAATGAGATAGTGTTGCCTAAACCGCTGAACGTATAATGATGAAATTTGGCATAGACGTAGAACAGTCTGGAAGAAAACATAGGCTACTTGCTTTTTTTTAATTCCATGCAAACGGAGCAGCGGTTCAAAGGTAGTTAATAATATTTACTAATCAAGCTAATAAATAACTGGAAGATTTAACACTTCAAGTGCTACCGTCATTTTCAATCGGAAGTCGTATCGGTACGGAACGGGTTAAATTTGTAAATTAATTATTAAGGATATAAAAAGTATTAATACAGTTATAACAAAAGGTTAGCGTGGTATGGACATGTTATGCGATGAGACGATGGCGACATAAACCAGAAAGTGTTAGGAATTAATGTGGATGCCTACAAAGGAAGAGAAGACCGAAGAAAGTATGGATGGATTGTGTGAAAGAGGATATGCTTAAGAAAGGAGTGGATTCAGATATGACACTGATAGAGATGTATGGAGCAGCACATACTGTGCCGACCCTTCATAAGGAATAAGGACAAGTTGATGATGATAACAAGACATTCAGGACGACCAACGAAGTACATAAACCAATTAATAATTATTATTTCTTGCTGTTTAAGGACCACTCCCTAAAACGTTCAAAATGACTTAGTTAAGTGTTAAGTTGTACTATAATACTCATGAAATATTCCTACACATGTTCCAAGTATTAAAAAAAAAACAATTGTCTATTATTTAATTCAATCATAAAACAATATTTATTCATTGGGGGTGAGTTTTGAGGGGCATAACGCGTTAGAGGGATCGCGTTCAATTTGTGTTGTCAATGCGCGCTCGATTTAATGGCAGGTGACGTTTATGGACGCTGCTCACCCCCGCGCGATGTGACAAGGATTGAATGTATTAGATTAGTCGCTTTGTTTATGTACCCATTCAATGGGTTCGTAATCAAATGATTGTGCAATCACTGATTCTGAGTAGTGTAAGAATTAAATCATTGATATTATATATGAAGTATCCCCTGACTGTATATTTTTTTCGATATTATCTTATTTCTTACTAGCTGTTGCTTACGACTTTCCTCACGTGAATTAATGGATAAACGAAAATTAATGCCCGAGTTACTCAGTGATAACGTAGCTTTTTAATAGTAAAATAAATAGTTTTTGAGTTTTTTAATACATAGAAAAATACAAATTTACCTCTTTATAATATTAGTATAAACCTATACTCAAGTATTGCAAAGTTATGTATGCTCTAACAAGATTATTAATATTGCATTTGGTATCCTTTCGTCATCTCAGTCATCACTCCCTTCTTGATCATGTCACCTTTCACGCAATCTATCCATCTCTTTCTACGTCTACCTCTACACTCATAACTAACGTCCTCCTTGTTACATGCGATTCATTCTTCATAACATGCCCATACTATGCTAACCTTTTACTACTTAAATTTCCTTTAAAGGATGATAGAGCAAGAGCACGTATATTTTTGTACTATTTTAATGTTATCTACCATATACACTTACAACGTATTGGTTAAATGAAAAAGCACTACAAAACTGTACAAAAGATAAAATAAACAGAACATCCCTCGTGGACGCGGCGCTAATAAAAATAAATATTGGTCCATCAAATAATCATTCAGCCCGGGGCGCTTTTAATAAATTAAAAATATCCAAGGCAAATTAACGACGAGTAAAGTTGTGCCCCGAGTGCACGCGATTTAGAATTGTCCAGTAGTTTTTTTGGCAGTGTATGAAAAATATTGTTACTTTAACAATAAAAAAAGGGATTAAACTGTAATTGGTAAAGTTATTTTTGCGTGATTGAATGGTATTTATTTAATTAATTACTAACTTTCTCCCGCAACTCCGTACTTTGTGTCGTGTACTTTCCTATTATATTCATATGTGTCAAATATCATCGAGATCCGTTCAGCATTTTAGGCTACAAACATAACAAACATTCATCGAAAAATTTATAAGATTAGTTAGAAAAAAGATTTGGTTAAGTTATTTTCTCACACCTCACAAATATTCACATATTAAAAAATTGTATTGCAACCCGCTCCGCTCAATAACCCGCTCGCAGTGTTACCACACTCAAACTTGGTGACACACGGCGCGTTTTAATTCAATCGGTGGGCGTGGTAGGCGACATGCTGACTAATTACAAGGCACTGCCTACCCCAATCTACAAGGACAATAATACTCCGGATATTACTAGCATGATCTGCGATATACTATGACCTTTAAGTATTTTAAGCTATAGGCACATATGTGCTGTCCCCAAAATAATATAAGCATAATAAAACAATTACACTAAGTATTACATTACTTGTATCTCCGTGCATCGTTTCAGCATTCCTAAAAAAGATCTCTCTTTATAAACATCTTACAAAACACAAATGTATCTATACTGATATAATAAAGCGTAAACACACACTTCTTTGTTGCCTAAGATGTCAGCAATCACAGCATGTTTTCGAATAACACTTTTATTTAATAACAAGCCCTACTTATGTCACGCTTTAGGCTATATATTTAGGTAAATATTTTGGATAAAATGCCTAATGTAGGAAAGAGAGCATAAGTTGCTGCCAACATCAAGAAAGCAAGATTCCTAAGTTTTGTCATGTCATTCTGACATTTGCAATTGACAATTTGACATAGGTAAAGAATAAAATAATTTTATGCTGATAAAATCGCACTGGAACAGCTAGTCTTCAATATTCATTTATTTCGTCTAAAAATTATAAACAGGTATAGTCCAAGCGGAGATAATATACATTAGTGATTAGAGGGACCCTATAATTTTAAAAAATATAACAAGTTCTGCTCCTAGCTGTGGAATATTCTAGAGAATCTAACCGGGAGTTGAACCAATCTTATTCTAGGTTATTGGCACTGCAACATATCTGTCAGATATCAAAGTGCACTTAAACAATAAATAAAAAAACAAATCAACAAAATGTCGACTTCGTGACTGAATTAACGATTTCGAAATGTCCTAAATGGACCTCAATGTAGTTCATAAATCACTTTTAAAAGCGCATTCGACTATCAAGAAATAACACTTCAACAACATTTACTCATAAAAGGTTTTTATTTACTATATTAAAACTAGCTGTTGCTCGTGATATCGTCTGCGTGAAATTTAAAATTATAGCCTATGTTACTCACAGATAAATTACCTTTCTAACGGTGAAAGAATTTTTCAAATCAGCCCAGTAGTTTTTGAGTTATTTCAAGACATATAAATTACAAATCTATCCTCTTTATAGTAGTATAGCTATCTAGAAATATTACCAAGGAACCGTAATTAAGCTTCTCTGCGCCCGATTGAAAGACGTATAATTTTCGCGGGTATTACGTTTTAGAGCAACTTGAAGTCTGTACTGCAACTGAATTAACGATTTTAAACTGTTACCTTAGAGCGGGCGCACACATTTGACTGAACTATCGCACAACAGTTGTGCGATTATCGATTGTTTCGCAGACAATTCAACTGTTTTGCACAACTAAAAATCGAGTAGTGTGCGCACCATATAAGCTCATATGAATCAAAGCAAGACTAAACAGTTTTGCGATAGTTTTGTCAAAGGTGTGCACACGCTCAAAGTGTAGACTAAATGATCTGTTAAGCAAGATTTTTTAAACATCTCTAGATTCATTTACTAATATTTTTGCTACTCGCCTTTCACTATACATACCTCCATACATTAAACCTTACCTATGGTAACGAGTAAATACAGATATCATTAAATGCAATTACCCAATTAAACTGAAAATAGCATACCGATGAAGAGTACAGCATTATCAAGACTGAAGTAGCAATAATATTGAGTGGATAATTAGACTTACGGGTCCAATCCATTGTTCTCGAGTACTTCTCGATACTTTTAGAATATAATCGATTTTAAAGTGGTGTTAAATTATATAACCATATCCTATAGGCTCTTAAACTTTCATCTCAAGTATTATAGCACGATAAAAATTGTATTTCCTAACTGTAGTAAATTTGTCGTCTACGGAAGGGCTCAGAAACTACTCAATATGTGGTTGGCTTACTATGTAAGCTCACTACGGGATGTTTTTACACATATATTTGAAATACTTCGCAAAGCAATATCAAATATTTACCTTTACTTTAATAACTACTTTTGTTTTTTTTTTAATTGCGCTAAGTCACTATTAGTCTATACTAATATTATAAAGAGGAAAAAGTTTTTATCTGTATTGGAATAACTCAAAAACTACTGGTCCGATTTCTAAAATTCTTTCACCGTTAACAAGCTACGTTATCAGCGAGTGACACCCTATCCTTTTTATTATTTTTTAAAATGTCACGCAGATTAGTCATACTAATATTATAAATGCGAAAGTTTAGATGGATGGATGGTTAGAGTTTGTAGCCTTAACGTCTGAAGGGTTCGATGAAATTTGGTATAGATGTAGAGGATAGTCTGGAAAAACGCATAGGCTACTCACTTTTGTTTTTTTAATGTTACACAGACGAAGTCGCGAGCAACAGCTAGTATAGAACAAAATGTTTGAAATTCAAACATATGTATACGTTATCGTGTGGTAATAAAACAAACATAGCTACCGTAACGTATCGTTTACTGTCCGCATTGCAATCCGCTGATTATTCTGATTAAATCGATAATCACTTGTAATGCTATCCTGTAATGGCGCATATCACCCCCATGTTAGTTGCCACAGTGTATACGACCAGTAGAACAACTTTAGTCAAACAAATTGAGTAAATTAAAAATCTTCTGTTTTAGATTCTGTTATGATTTCTTTTCGTAAACTATTAATTTACTTGAAAATAAATTATTAAATTCTAAGCTTGTTGTCAATACTTGGTAAATTTGATTAAAACGTACAAGTGCTAAATCCAGTTCGATGCTAAATTAAAAACAAAATTTTATTCTTGATAGCTGTTGCTCGCGATTTCGTCCACGTAAATTTTAAAAATGTAGCTTTCTAATGATGAAAGAATTTTTGAAATCCGCCCAGTAGTTATTGAGCAATTTGTATACATATAAAAACAATCTTTCCTCTTCATAATATTAGTATAGACTGATTGTGGCAACTGTCAAACTTTCGTATAATTATTTAAGTTTTACTGCCTTATAAATAAACGCGGTATAAAATTAAACTTAGAAGTAAACTGAGTATATGCAAAATTTTTAGTAATATTTGCTTATACTCAGTATATTCCTAAGTTTAATTTATGCAACAAAATGAAATTGTCCTGCTATAATACACTGTGGCACTGGGGTTGTCAAAGCCAGCGGGTCGCGACGTCCATATGGCAACAATAGCCCTCAATGACGCCGAATTGGCACATGGCACTCCGTTCACAACACATTGGGAACCAGTGAAGTGTTCATATTGTATTTTCTTAAAATTCCCCACGATAAAGTGACCATGTTTTATGCTGCTATGATTTTTCGTAGGCCAGTACTCCCTAGGGGAGTTGATTACACTGAACGAGTTAAAAATGCATTTCTATTAACTTATAAAAAATTGTTTTTACAACATGAAGAAGAGATACTTCGACACTTTGAAGAAACAAATTATGAAAATATTATTTTATTGTTTACATTAGTCAAATTATCAATTTCAAATGTCAAAATGACACGACGATTTCATACCATGGCAACCTTGCTTCCTTGATGTTGGCAGCAACTTTTGGTCTTTCCCACATTAGGGTTTTTGTTTTTGCTGACATCTTAGGCAACAAAGAAGTGTGTGTTTACGCTTTATTATAATAATATAGATAGTCATGCAAAGTTCATCTTTTAAAATTCAATACTAATAACCCCCTAACTACACCATACGCCGTGTTTATATAACAAAACAGGTCTTATTAAATTTCACTTGGCGCTAACTGAAACGCAATGTCATGAAGCACAATGCGTTTACATTACTCTGAACATTTGTGATGGGGAGAGGGTATTGTTAAATAGCTGTTGTAATTAAAATAAAGCACTTCGCTGATTGTGAAATCCGTATTGACGTTTGTTTTGTTGTGACATAACGCTTGGCTAGAATTCATGAAAAGGTCGGCTCGAAGGACCAAAAATTTTAAAATGAATTTTGAAAGATTGTACTGCTCTCAGAATTGTTACGGTACTTTCACCTTAGTGTTGTTTATGTATATGCAGTCTACACTAAGCAATACTTTAATCAACAATTAAATGACTGAATACGACTGTAAAAGATTATTTCTCAAATAATTTATATTAGATACTCTGCAGTAAATAAGAGAGTTTTTAAATTTACTTCTCAAAATATATATAGTTTTTAGTAGCAACATTGAAGTAATTTCATATTGAATTTTTTACCGCCAATTAATTAATTATTAGATCGTAAGCAACAATGCATTTTTTTACCCATTTTAAGACTCAAAACCAATTTTAATTAACCAAATGAAATTCATACCATCAAAGGGTTAGTCATAACTTGAATACTGCTAGACATTTACAAAACACAATCTTGATTTATTAGGATATTGCAAAATCAACCTTAACACAACACAATAAGGTTTAAATCAGTTTATATGAGAGTTAACCCTTGTAAAGTAACCCCTAGTAAGAGGGGCGTCGTGTGAGTGCATTAGACAAATTAGATTATAATGCCTAAAGGTTGGTCACACCTTCTAAGACGTGACAAAGTAAAATAGGCTTTAACATCTTTGAAATAAAATAAAAAATCCTTGAAACATGAATATCT
>NW_013527804.1:3893884-3897902 GCF_000836215.1 Papilio polytes
TTTTTCAATACACACAAAAAATACAAATCTTTCCTCTTTACAATAATGGTATAGACGACTTCGGACGTAAAAATTAAAAAGTAATAAAAAAACATAGCCTATATACACACTGATAACGTAGCTTTATAATGGCAAAAGAATTTTTGAAATAAGCACAGTAGTTTTTGAGTTATTTCAATACGTCCAAAAATACAAATCTTTATAATATTAGAATACAAGACGTGATAAAAAACCACTTTCTAACTGTATTATTTTTCTAAAATCATTGAGCCAAGTTGGATCCACTAGTTTTCCATCAGATCCTGTGAAGGAAGTTCTATTTCTAGCACTTACCTGATGATCAAATGTGCTCTATTCCTCAAGGCGCCGATTATCTTGGGATCCTCTCCGCTGGTGCCGTCCTGCTGCAGCCTGGTGGCGCACAGCACGGAGTCCAGCGCGACCGACACGCAGTCGCTCACGTAACTTGCAAGCTCCGTCTCTTTCGACTCTACTTGGAGATTCTTCTCCTGTGGAGAATTGTATCCCAATATATCCTATAGCAGGATAAAGTTGAGGGTCAGATGCTAAGCATAGGTGTTAGAATTTAAAAAAAAACAATGACCCCTAGAACTCACCTATACCATAAATTAGACACCCTTGGCAAATGCCTTACTAATCTTACTAATATTATAAATGCGAAAGTTTAGATGGATGGATGTTTGTTAGAGTTTGTAGCCTAAACCGCTGAACGGATCTCGATGAAATTTGGCATAGATGTAGAACATAGTCTGGAAGAACACATACCCACTTTAGTTGTTTTTTAATTCCACGCGGACGGAGTCACGGGCCAAAGTATCATACTAATCTTACTAATATTATAAATGCGAAAGTTTAAATGAATATTTGTTAAAGTTTGTAGCCTAAACTGCTGAACAGATCTTGATAAAATTTGGCATAGAATTCGCGGATAGTCTGGAAGATTTTCTTCCATCCATAGGCCCTCTTTTGTTTTATTAAATGGCACGCGGACGGAGTCGCGGGCGAAAGCTACATAAATCAGTAAAATATTCAACGTAAATTAATAGTAAAGTTGAAAAATCTCACGAATATATTTATAGTTTTATCCATATTGTAAAGTTCATAGCTTACAAGTATAGAAAACACTTACGGGCGAAAAGTGGCGTGCGTTCTATCAAGAATACTAGACGAAACGTGCGGGGAGCGTTTAGTCAGCCACCCATACTTGTACAAGTACTAAATAGAAATATTAAATTGATGCAAGTTTTTAACATAACAATAATTTATTTTCTTTGGTATTTCAAAATTTCTATATAACCACATTCTGGCAACTTTCATTAAACAAGTACGAAATTAACGGTAGCATAATAAAATAATACGGTTTGTTGGGCCATACTGAACGAGATAAAAATTCCTAAAGGCAAGATCCGTTATCTTTTCGATAATTACAAAAACGCACTGTTTGTTTACATTTAATTACCAATAATAAGAATTAAAACCACATTAAAACTGGAGACCTAATTAGTAATGTGCGTACTTGAGAATTTTATTTTTGTAAAATATTTTTTTTTCTTACATTCTGCGAATCTATGTGCAAAAATGTGTTTTGAACTACTGAAAAAAGACAGTAAGTAATTAATAAAAGACATTATGCTTGTATATTTTTTTAAAATTTTAACACGCGCATAATTAAAAAGGTCTCGAGATGGTGAGATAAAGATAATAATCGATTTTTATCGGCGTCGAAATCTTGTTTTTATTTTATTTTTTGTTTGTTAACAACATAAATCAATTTGTTTACGAGGTGAAGGCGCGATGTGGTATAAAAATCAGTTATAGTCCTTAATCTTTTTTAAAAATAACGGATTTTTAAAACACTGGATTTCCGAATAAGTTATGGCTATCTTGTGGTTATGTCTACTTTATAAAAAAAAATTAAAAAGACCATAGTAAAACTTACGCTATTGTGTTTAACAAATATTCAGATGAATTATTTTTAGTGTCAAGGAATAGGAAAGGAATGTTAATAATTAGGTAAACTTATAACTAGTTAAGTAGTTTTAAAATTCGCAGGACTTATTATTATTTTTACATGACATGTTTATAAATTTGTTCGCGAATCTGTTGCATGTATCCGATAACATTAACGTCTCGCTCAGTTGCTCTAAATTAGTTTTAATGCATAACCCAAACTAATAAAATAATCCAGTTATTCCGCGCATTACCATGTTTACGATAAAATGACCTAATTTTTTTTTAAAACCATATTAAGAAACAATTTTGAATACCTCATTCTATTTTTTTTTTTTAATTTCACAGGAAACAATTTTCAGAATATTTAATTGCAACAAATTGCAATTAAAATGCTTTCTTGTAGGTAAACTTTTAGTACTATTCAAGTTAACGTTATTTAAGGCTAGTAGTAGGCAAGTAGAGTAGACAAACCAAATGCTCCCCAATGCATTAGGCGACGCTTTTAAAGACGCCCTTCTGTTGACGACAACCGTGCCAGGGCTGACACCTTTTATTATATGTTTTCGTAAATTGTTGTGTTTCAGTTTACGTTTATCCCAGTAGGAATATTATACGTTAAGCTACTTTTACGTTATACCAGAGTTGCATATTCGTTCAGGGTTTTTTCCACTTCATGTATGTATTTCTATTGAACGAAACTAAACCTTACTAAAAACATTTTTGTCCTATTCATCTAAAAATAAATATTATTTACGTTGAGTTTGTTAGAGAAAAAAAATTATAGATCACAAAAAGGCGCACATTTTATCCAAGACAATCATATGGTGTAAATAAAATAAAAAGAGCTATAGTTAAAAAAAATTGACGGAGTGCCAACCCTAAATTGCAGACTACACTCCCTCTATAGATACGCGTTGTTGTTCTGAAGTATGAAGGGCATTGGTGGTTATAAATGTATGACATACAATATTAAATTGGAGACACTCAAATATTTGTCGAGGTAATGTATCATTTCTAGATTGTTCTAGATTGTTCTTTGAAAGGTCTGCTTTACAATAGTACTACGATTTTTACATCAAAGAATACTCTCGAAACAAATTAGCTTTAAAGCAAATATATCAAAATAATTGAAATTTTTTTTTTACAAATACAGGGACAAATTCCTATATATTCTTATATAAAAAAAACTACAATATTTGAAATAGCATAGCTAATATAGGATATCATAACATAGCTAATATAGGATAATCTATAGGAAACAAAAACTTTAACAATAAACAAACCAACAAATCGTATGAAATGTGATTGAAGTCCAGTCGTCAAAATTTAGCGATCGGAAAATTGCAAAAAACCCTTTCTATAAAACAAAAACAAGTTTCAAACAAATATTGCATCGTAAAACTTTACGATGCTTACTAACATTTCCTATCTAAACTTCTTCACAACCTTTTTGACTGAAGAAATTTGCGAAAGTATAATACTAATTTTTCCCCGCGACTTCACCGCTCGAAATTTAAAAAATACTTTCCTGTCCCACCAAATTGTAAATTGTCTGATAACAATCCAACGTGCAAAATATGTGATGGAAATATCGGATTTTAATCCCTTATCTGACAGTGACGTCATTTTTAATCTGAGCCTCTATCAGCCAGTAGTGGGACAGGCCCGTAGTAAGCTTAGACTACGTTCTACCTCTGCTAACATTCATGGAGATCCATCCGTTTTGGACATACGTAACAAATATCCATTTAAACATTCAGATTACTAATTAAAGGCAATTTGTGGGAGGGATTGTTACTGAAATCTGTCATTGTTCAGTAGACCTATACATATATACTAGCATTCGCCCGCTACTCCATCCGCGCAGAATTAAAAAAAATCCTATGTGTTCTTCCAGATTATCCTCTACTTCTATACCAAATTTCATCAAATATTAACAAACATCCATCCATCCATCTATTTAAACGTTCGCATTTATAACATTGGTATGAAGTATGATACATACCTCGTCTGTCGGGTTTGGGTATACTTGACTATTCAAGCT
>NW_013527804.1:3898734-3901485 GCF_000836215.1 Papilio polytes
TAACACTAACTTGGGAGTGAAGTGAGCGGCGAGGTCCTCCCGCTGCGAGGCGAGCGCTAACATCTGTCCGACAGCGCGCAGCCCGTACATCTTCTGCGCACTCACGCTGCCCGACACCGCCAGCTCCGGGTAGAACTACACCAAATATTATACTAGCAGCTAACTGAATTCGCCGAAAAGGCGAACTACTTTCGACCACCGGGTGAGACCAAGCCACGTGAATTCGCCGATTAGGTGAACTGCCTATAGACCACCCGGTAAGATGCAGTCATGTGAATTCGCCTAAAAGGCGAACTGCCTAAAGACATCTGATGAGATGCAGCCACTTAAATTCGCAGTATAGGCGAACTGTATATAGACCACCTGGTGAGATGCAGCCACGTGAATTCGCCCAAAAGGCGAACTGCCCAAACGCAAAGTGGAACGCAGCCATTTGATAATTTGACAAATGTAAACAATAAATTAAAGTTTTTGTAACTTCATGTTGATGAAGCCGCACGAGAACATTTACAAATGTGGATGTCTTAGCGCTTCGCTATTTTTGCGAATTTTGAAAATTCTTATTTTGTCACCTTATGCTATCGGTATTTAAAAAACTTACCTTATCAATTTTTTCTATCATTCTATACAATTCATTGAGATTTCTTTCTAGAAGGACTTGATCAAACGTGACGCAAACTTTCGCCTCCTTCTTACTACTTCTAGAAGTATCACTTTGAGAGCTGCAGACTGAAGGGGCATTATTCTTCGCATTCTCTTTCCCGCTATCAACTTCTTTATTCCTCTTCTTCTTCTTTTTAGGTTCTTTCTCTTGTATTATTTTAATATCTGTGTTGTTATTATTTTCTATTCCATTCTGTTCGTTTTGTCTGTCATTTATATCTCCGTTGATTATTTTTTTATTATTAGTTTTATCTTCTGTGTCGCCATTTTGTTGTGACGTATCTTGTTCTTCATACAAAGGTGTAATAATATTTGAAATCTGTTGTATGACTTTGAACATTTTATTACCAAAGGGAATTCCAATATGATCGTAGGTTGGTATCTGATCGTCGTTTAGGCTCCTAAAAATAACGTTTTTCAATATTTAAAATTAGTCAAAATCAATACAAATAAAAAAACAATGCCAAGTGTACAATGTGTGTTATTTATTCTATAGCAGCTTTTGCTCGCGACTCCGTCCGCGTGGAATTAAAAAAAAAGTAAGTATCCAATGTGTTCTTCCAGACTATCCTCTACATCTATACCAAATTTAATGGAAATCCGTTCTACAGTTTAGGCAACACACTCTAACAAACATCCATCCATCCAAACTATCATTCATAATATTAGTATGAGGTATGAATAGCTTTTGCTCCCGGCATAGTCCATGTAGAATTAAAAAAAAGTAAGTAGCCTATGTGTTCTTCCAGACTATGTTCTATATCTATGACAAATTTCATAAACATCCGTTATACAGTTTAGGCAACACCCTCTAACAAACATCCATCCATCTAAACTTTCGCATTTAAAATATTAGTAAGATAAGAAGTAAGATTCTACAGTCTGTTCAACACGGGACGTTTTACTCACGTATTAAGCAACCGAAGCCTTAATTTCCTCGCCTTCTTCTTGATATTCTTCTGTTTTTCTCGTTCTCTTCTCTCCTGCTCAAAACGCTGCGCCTCCTCTTCTTCATTCTGTTCGTGACTTTCCGACGTCGTCTGAAAAACACTTGAATTAATGAAGTTTTAATCGCATTCAAAATTAACAAAGAAACCCTTGAGATTTCAAAAAAGGTACAAATATTAATATATACTATTACAATAAAGCGTAAACACACACATCTTTGTGGCCTAAGATGTCAGCAATTACAGCATATTTTTGAATAGTTCTTTCTTTAATAAAAAGCCCTACACTTACGTCACGCTTTAGGCTATTTATTTCACGCAATTAAACTTAGGGCGTAAATATTTTGGATAAAAACCCTAAAAGAAGGGAAAGAGACCATAAGTTGTTGCCAACATCAAGGAAGCAAAATTGCCAAGGATTGTAATGTCGTCATTTTGACATTTGCATAAAATAATATTTTCATGATTGCGGCTAGTATCTACCATAAACTGCTAAATGTATATAATTGATTTATTTGTTCACTACCTTTCGCTCGCAACTCCGTCCGCGTGGTATTAAAAAAAAAACAAAAGTGAATAGCCTATGTGTTCTTCCAGACTATTTTCTACAACTATACCAAATTTCATCGAAATCTGTTCAGCCGTTTAAGCTACAAACTCTAACAAACATCCATCTATCCATCCATCCATCTAAACTTTCGCATTTATAATATTAGTATGAAGTATGATATACTTCCATATTGACGGAAACTTCACGATTCTAAGGGAAACAGAAATTATTTTTAGTGGGATGACAATTTAAAAAAATAGTACTACATAGATATCAATGTGTAAGTGTACGAAATCACATAAAAAACATTAATCGCATATGTTAATTTAACACACTATAATGCTCGCGACTTCGCCCGCATGAAACCAATAATAAAAAATATTGCCTGTTTGATAATGCAGCTTTTTAATGATGATTGAATTTATAAAATGGGTCTAAATTTTTGAGTTATTTGATACATACAAAAATACAAAGCTTTCCTCTTTATTACATTTTTTTTATATAACACAAGGTGGCAGACGAGCAAGCGGCCACTTGAATCCGCCAAAATGGCGAAGCGACTGCCCATAGACATCCGCAATTGCAGATGCG
>NW_013527804.1:3901539-3904264 GCF_000836215.1 Papilio polytes
AGTTGCAGATGCGTTGCCTACCCTTATCCGACGGAGGAGGAGACGCACATAAAGAGGATATTTCCCATTTCTATGCATCTCCTCCACCGTCAAATCCACTTCCCGTTCCCATAATCTCCTTGTAAGAAAAGGGTGGTAAAGAGGAATGGACTTAAATTAGGCCTCCGGCACCACAATCATCAGACGAAACACGGAATTGCTTCCATTTGACGGCTGTCTTCTGTGTGGTCGTGGTATTAGTAATTGGCTAAGATGCTAAAGCGGGCACTACCACTGTTAAAAAGTTTTATTTTATTAAGTTTTATTACCGAACTAGATACACGGTTATTTGTAAGAAGGGGCGAAGATTGTCGCGTTGCGATGAATGAGACAATTTTCCTAAAGTGGAACACTGGGGAATTCCGCGATTGTACAGCGTACATAGTATTCTCTAAGCCTGCAAGCAAACTTAAAGTAAAAATTACCTTCAGCATCCAATAGTTTGGTTAATCCGAGTTTCTCTTCAGCCACGTTAAATGCATTATTAAGGTTATGCATAGGATTGTTCCTGTGGAGTTTCTCGAACTGGATGAGGTCTGGTCTGTGTTTGTGTATGATTGCGTTGAAAGCCAACCCGTCCCGCCAGGAGGTGGTGAAGTTGCGTACATTCACGTTGTTGTAGCCGGCAGTCTTCATCTGACACCACAGCAGCAGCGCGTCCTTTGCTGATTTCGTTTCTTTGTTATCTGTCTCTTCGATTGTTATGTCTTGGATCTGTTGAAAATTACCATGTATAGATATCAACAATAAAGAAATTCTGAAACGTTAAAAAGCTTAGCGTTCCTGTTAGGGTGTTCTGAGAAATATTTTAAAAATAAATAAAGAAAAAAGGTCACTGTACTATACTAATATTATTAAGAGAAAAGATTCGTATTTTGGTATTTATGTATGTACTAGCTTTCGCCCGCAACTCCGTCCGCGTGGAATTAAAAAAAAAGTGAGGAGCCTATATACGTAGAGGATAGTCTGGAAGAACAGACTATCAGAGGATAGTCTGTACGACTGTACTGTACTGTAGACGTAGAGACGTCTATACCAAATTTCTTCGAGATCTGTTCAACAGTTTAGACTACAAACTCAAACAAACATCCATCCATTTATTCATCCGTCTAAACTTTCGCATTTATAATATTAGTAAGATTGAAATAATTAAAAAACTACTGAGCCCATTATAAAAATTCTTTCGCTAATAGAAAGATAATTTGTGAGTAAAATAAGCTATATTACACATAACAGCCAGTATTTTAAAATATATCACATTTTTTCACACCAAACAACCATTCAAAAAACCATTGTTAATAAGTATTGCCTACGTATAAATAATAAATTCATTAATATAGACATATACCTGGAATCTAAGGATAATAGTCCATATAAGTCCGAGACTAAGTCTTGGGTTCCCATCGACGATATCATGCGAGCCCATGTTCTCGAGGTGAACGCGCTGCTCGCGTAGGAACTGCAGCGCTTTGTCTACGTTCTCCAGGCAGTGGATACGCATTTTGCCTTTTGTCGGCCGCGGCTGGAACAATCATCAATGTTAAACTCTTTTTCCACACGTCACGTATCCTACTATTAGAATAGGTATATAACTTTACTGTCGTGGTTTTTAGTGTCGTCTGGTGAGCTAAAGCAAACCAATCGTGGTAAGAAACCCGTATTTTACGAACATTATATTGGAAAAGGGTATAGCATAGTAAAGCTATTCAATTTTCAATGAATATAAAATGTATCACAGTTACCATTTGTTCTAAAATTACTAATATTAGATTCTCTACAATTGCAATTTTGAAACATAAACAACATGAAATGAAATTGTTACAGTAACGTGATTTTTGAAAGCTCTAGAACGATTCGATAAAAACATAAGGAATAAAATCCAGAAAACAAAATTGTCGTCTTCCCGTGAGGTCCATGTATGTCGAAGTCGGTAGCAGAGAAGAGACCCTTTTAGGCAAAGTCAGGTTTAACTTTTTGTCTTGATTCGTTTTCTCACGCTGTGGGTATTTACATCGTTACATCGATAGAGATATTTTTTAAAAAGAGAAAATATAACTATTGGAACACCACTGCTCACACCTCTGTTAGACTGAGAGTCATCTTAATTACAATTCATATTAAGATTATAATAAATCTCAAGCTGGATTATTATTAATCAGCTTTTTGTTTATCTATTCCTTTCTTTTAGTATTGACGTATGAGACATTTTAGGCTACGTTGCACATCTAAGAGATTCTACTGTCGAGACATTTTAGTAAAACCAGTCTTTCCTCCCACTCCCTTTGAATAAAAAATTTAAGAGAACAATATATACCTATTTATACGTAGTTTAGAGTATAACCCTTATGTATTTTTCCGATATTACTTTACTAGATAATGTGAACTCACCAGTCTCTCTCCTGAAAGCACCTCGAGGAGTCGGATGAGCATCTTGCCGTCTCTCATGTCCACGTAGAGGTCGCCGATGCGGCACCCTACACGTACCAAGTGCGAATTCACCCATTTCTGGAAAGTCTTCTTTTGCACGTTCTCTCGTTCGTCTGGTAAAAAAATAGACAAATGAACATAATTTTAGTTACATATAATTGTTTATGCAAAATCCGTTAACAAATTTTATAGTTATAAATCACTAAAATCATGTTTCAAATTTAGCGAATAATTTTGTGACCTGGTAAAAAAATCGAGA
>NW_013527804.1:3904472-3924648 GCF_000836215.1 Papilio polytes
CACCCAGATCAGATTCCTAAATGCTATCAAGCGGAACGCAATCTTATCCAGCCTTATCGCCCGAGAGCCCTTCACTTCAACATTCGCAATAACAAAAAAACATTACCTTTTACAACGCCAATACTTCAATCCAAATATTCGAAACTTACAAACTTTAAAACATCCTCGAACAAATTTGACAAGGAAAACTGGTGAACACTTATAAGGAAGCACACTTTTACCTCATTAGACCACATTTAATGATCACTAACACTGAATGACGAACAAATAGGAGAGATAGAACAAACCTCTCAGCTCCGACACAACTTTGTCGTAGTAAAGCTCTAGCCCCGGCACTTCTATATCGACACCCCTCTTTATAAGGTCGTAACACTCCGTCGATGTCATATCACCAGCGCTGCGAGACTGACGCTCGGCTCCGAGGCGAAAGAACGGGAAGAATTAGAGCGACTAAATTCAACTGCCCGCTGGACGAGGATATTCGATACGTGCGCTCCAGATGTCGACAACTTTAGGACCGGTTCGATCGAACCGTAAACTTATTGAGGAATCGATACTAATTAATATTGTGTAAATGTAAAATATAAATCTAGAAAACGTCAAAATATATGTCAAAATTGTTCACGAACATATCGATGACGGTTAACGCAAAGATGTGTAACGTGCACGCGAGAGAGCGCCTCGTACTATCTGATAAGTTATACAGATAAAAAAATTCGGCGTCCGATAAATAGATAAACGATCACTACTATGACTACGCCTAGTTGTAGTAAATAAATTGTTTGTTACCACTGCTATTTGATGGGAAAACGGAAATTATGGTTGCGAATACCGATAACGACTGAGGTTCATTACAGTCATGCTATTATTAATAAGCATTGTTATTAGAACAGTAATGTAATAATAAAACAGATCGTCCAATATACCACACAATATAAAGGTCACGTTACTTGTATAATTTGTCGTCTGATAAAATCACTCGTTGTTATTATTTATGTAATATGATTATCAAACACATTGCTTAAATTTCAATATACAACAAATGAAAATACTACAGCAAACCAATGTATTTAATTCATTTGCATCTTGATTTTTTTAATTGCACAATATTGAACAATTTGTAGACAAAACACCTCAGTGGAGGAACACCAATATAAAGATAATTCTATCAAGACATCAAATTAGGGAACGGTAATTTAGCTTTATTAAAAATATTTTTTCGCAAAGTTTAGCACCACTGAAAACGAAATGTTTTCTCATCCGGATACAAAGAACTGTAGTTCTCTGGTTCAGTCGGATTTAATCGTGGCGACCAGGTTCACGGTCGATCATGCCCAAAAAACTTAATACATTCGAACAGCCACAGTCCTTTGTGAGAATTGGTCGCAATAGGAACTGTATTACGCTTGATATAAAGTTTTGAATTGTTCGACATTAGAATTCGCGACGTTAAGCTATACTTTACGTTTGTAATCCTACTAAATCCTTATTTTGTTATATCGATTCTTATTTCAGCTTTTGAGTACATAAAATGCAGGAATCTAATCTAACACGTAAATTCTAATGGAACATATTGAGACAGAGTACATTTGATTACGTTAGATGGCATCATTGTGCCATAGCAGTCTATTGTGTGTCGTATGCCTCGGGCAAGTAAATAACCGTCGCGTCGTCGAGTCAAGCCAGACAGATGTAGGCATCCTACAAAAAAGGGGGTGCTCTCAAAGGATGTGCATTCCATTTCATTACACACACAGTACACATACATATATGTATGAATATCTATGATGTTTTTTTCATTTACTTATACTCTATGTCCTATAACAAAATTAACCTCAAACAAAAGCTTCACAAAACATTCCTGTTATCGAGAGAAGTGGACAAATAATACAAATTTTCATTTGGCATTCCTCTTTTGCATCTTTCACCTTAATACATCTAAGCAAGCAACTCGTCGATAGATATGCGAAGTTGTACCTTAGAACATCTTAACTGCTTATTCCGCTGCAGCTCTCGTCACAAGAAATAAATGTGACTAAACTAGCTGATTATTATGTCATATACCTGCTAGCGCCTTAATGCGCGATCGTTCGTAGAGCCTCGATGATGAGTTGCCGCCGTCGTACTCGAACTCGTCGATGATCTCCTGTCCATGGCCGATGGACGGGTCCCAGCGGGACACCGAGATGTCGGTCGTCATCGCGACCTACTGCCGCACAACGCCGCGCCTCGCCACGCTCAACACTCTGTACACAAAAAACAAACATAAAATTAACAATTAATACAATTTTTAATGACTTTAAAGATATTTGATTACTTCGATAATTAAGTCAGAGATCGCATAGCAGAAACATTCACATAATATCAAGTCAGCAAAAAGACGTTATTCGTATAAACTTTTCCACTTTTAATCAATTTTAAGATAAAGTTTCTATACCTCCCCTAATCCTAGAAACTAAGGGTTATTTTCTGAATGATTTATATCAAGATTTCTCTATAAAATCCTAATTGCAAATAACTTGAAGCTAATAACATATCACAAACATGAACGTTAAGTGACACTAAGTAGGATATAATTATGTCATAAAACTTATCTTGCAAGCTATACAAGAAAAGATGATTTATTGAGGCTCTCCTCGAAATAATTACAAATTGCGGTTGTTACAAACCACATTGGTCTATATGAAACACACGATAAGAAGAACACTTGTAAAAGTTATAGATTCATGTGACTCGTGCATTTTCATGGATGAGCTAGGCCATTCTTTGCTATAAGCGATTAAGACCATATTTGATTAGACTTTTCATTGCGAGACTTGGATAAATTATTTTTTATCACAGGTAGCCTTACCTGATGGAAAAGCTACCCACCTATAGAAGGCACCTACGGCCACTTATCTGGTTGTCACTAATAATAATAATATTTATAGCTAAGAATATATCGATCTTAGATAAAACTAACAATCAGTGTCACAAAGAACTCAAGAACTGTGTACATTCACACGATTAGATAAACAATTCTACCGGTCACCTTTACACAAATTGTGAACACTGAATATGGTGAGTTGACCCAAAATAGCACATTCACCTTGAAGTCGACGCTGAATAATAAACAATTTAACCGGTTAACAGAATATTACGCAAACGTCTCGTTTCCAACACACACTGCCCACTGCAACGCCCCACCGCGCACCAAAATGTTACATGCACTTTACCTACAATCGTTTCACATGACGTCATTTTTGATAAGATTAGATATTACACATTGTTAATATCGCACCTATATCTGTTTTTTGTTCTTACACAAAATACCCTTAAGGCACGTTTACTGGTTTAGCAATCGATTTTCTTTACCTTCTGAGAAAACAAACGTTACGCCACCACGATTTGAATACTCACAAATGACTGAGAAATAATCGAAAGCCATGAGGATACACTTAAACAGTTTTATCTGTCCGTTCGTTCTTATCTGGGTGTAATTATGTCGGCATACCTATTCGAAACTATTGCTTATAAAAACGTAGACATTAAAAATTGGAGACATTAAATATGACACACAGAGTCATGTTTTACTAAGATCACTTTCGAACGGACCAGGAAGCTTTACGCAATTCCAGCTAATTTAGAGCGATAGTGAAACCAATTAGTATGAACACAATAATAATGGCAGAGGGTCGCTAAGCAACTCATAAATAGTCTACGGACGTATTAGCACCGCTACGTGCAAACAATACCATTGTTGCTATGAAATTGTGATGCCGCTCACGATGCCACTGTTCCGTGACTCACAAAACGTACAATATGATGGATAGGAGAATAAAAATGTGGTCACTGCGCCTTTTACTCTAATTACAATCGGCTAATATACAAGGACGAAACATGTAAATGGTCCCATTCAATTGGATTCAATCATGTCACAATGGTTGTTTTCACCCATAGAGTCTAAAGATTCGCATGCATTAGCAAACTGAATGTTTCGTCTGAACCAGAATTCCAAATTTATGTCTCTTTTCGAGCAACATGTAAAGATAGAAGCAAAATTATCAGTGAAGTAGTGAGTTAATTTGGAAGACAGCGCACTAAGGTCAATAAAATGAATCTTATGTTCAAACGTCATATCGTTTGAAACAGATATAAATAGCGACGGCAATAAATGACTGTCGCCGGCCGGCAACGTAAGACCTTGCCTACAATGTTTACTCGCGAGAAGGTCGACGGTGACCATACAATTAAAACCTACATGTTTATATTTTGTTAAAATGTTTAATATATTGCATCGTACCAATGAAAACTATCTTCGCTTTCTGATAGTTACTGAAATAAAAAAATCAATCTTTAGATTCTTTTAATGATCACTAAGGAGACCTTCGGCGTAAAAGCATTAGAGTTACACTAACGATAATATTACCATTATAAATAAAAAGTATTATATATAATGCTAATCCAAGTTACAAAGCAAGGCTTTTGTTTATATGGAAATAGGTTTTAATTTGCAAATCAATGTAATATTCGCTTACTCGCTAAGCAATGGTAGGATCAGGGCATGCGCACTGCCGATATTGCGACCTAGATACACTATCAAGTCTAGTGCTTGCTAATACGCTATGGCCAATATCCATTCGATACAATAAACCGCGCCTTTATCATAAATATGTATGTAAATATAAAGATTAGAGTACATGTAGAGCAGACAAAATGATTTTTATCATTTCTTGTAAGAGTGATACTCAATTTGTCTTTCTTAAAAGAGACATCTATCTATAGTAATATAATAAAGCGTAAACAAACACTACTTCGTCGCATCGGATGTCAGCAATCACAGCATATGTTGGAATAATTCTTTCTTTAACAAAAAGCCCTATACTTACGATACGCTTTATGGTATACATTTTCACACTATTAAACTTAGGGGTTTAATAAATTGAAGAATACCTTGATGTGGGAAAGCGACCATAAACTACAAGTTGCCAACATTAAGGAAACAAGGTTATTATGGTAACTGGTTTGACATTTGCAATTTAGAATTTGATAAATGTAAACAATAAAAAAAGTTTCTATAATTTCATACAGATTTGCGGACGGAAACAGCTAGTCTGTAATAAAATTTAAAGTTTAATAAATAATTTATACGTGCATGTCATAAAATGCTAAATAATTTTTTACTTTGTGAATATTAAAACCACGTCCCTAAAGTAATTAAGGAGTGACTAATTAAAAAAAATATTTTCACTTGGTCTCGTGTACTCTAATAGATAGGACATTTAATTTTATAATTATAAGTAACGCAACATTTTAAACTCGTGCTGTTTATTATCTAACTAATATTATAAATGCGAAAGTTTAGATAGATGGATGGATGTTTGTTAGAGTTTGTAGCCTAAACGGCTGAACGGATATCGATGAAATTTGGTTTGGAAGAACACATAGGCTACTCACTTTTGTTTTTTTTTTAAATCCACGCGGACGGAGTCGCGGGCGAAAGCTAGTTTTTTTATAATAAAAATATTTCATTAAGAAAGAATTAAAAAATACATTTAAAAGAAAAAGTGACACATCTTGAGTGCAATAAGAAAAGTTTCAACGAGCCTTAAAACAATGGATTCGCACGCATTAACAATTTTCCACAAAAGAAACAAAGGATTGTTAACAATCGGTATTATCGTATGGGAAATCAACTTATTTAAAAACCAAGGCCGAGATCTCCTTTATATAATAATAAAAACTAACGTTCAAGACATAAATAAATCCACAAAATTTATTCATCCCAACAAGGAAAATATGGAAATTCAGAAGGGATTCTTGTCTACATGGCAGTTATTGTTCCATGTCTTACAAATCATATTTTTCATTTACTTATGACGAGATTATAAGCATGGTATGGGCATGTCATGTAGATGAATCGTATGTACCAAGTATAACGTTAATTATGAGAGTGGAAGGGTACACCGGTAGAGGTAGACCTAGAAAGAGATGGATTGCGTAAAAGGTGACATGATCAAAACGGGAGTGATGACTGAGATGACGTATAATAGTTATATGGAGGACAAAAAACTGTTGCCGACCCTACGGGATTAGGATAAGGAAGATGAATTATGGCGAGATGATTTTTGTGCAGTCTCCCGAGTAAATATTAATTTCTATTCTTAGTTTTGGTTCAAGATCTTGCTTAACCTGGCCTTGACAACAAAACATTTAAACATGACAAAAACAAATCTTCAGCGCGTACAAAAACGCAAATATTACTTTAAGATAACGTCATTGCTCACAAATTAACTCACTTCAAGATAACAATACAGTAATGTTATGTAATAATGTACGTGAGTTACATAAGGCAATCGCTGATCATATGTATCAACGTAGATTTACGAAGATACCTATTTTTTGATACTTCTCAAGAAACTTTCATCTCTATTCTGACGTTTAATGTTGAGTAAAGTATCAAAAATTAAAGTACTCGTATAGTAATAAAAATATCTCTGGCAATCCATCTCTAAAGTATACTTAAAATTAGCCCGTGAAGAAACTGGATCCGTAGAATTTTACGAGTCTGGAGTCCTCATGGTCAAAGTTACTGGCAATAAAACATCTTTGATATAAAACACAGCATCAAAGTATTATTGGCAGCGAGGTTTGTATAAAAGCGGGCCGTATCGAGTTGGCAGGCGGTGGGGTCGATGACCTCCGTGGCAGACATGGCGTCGCACCATCGTACCACCATCGCTCGTATTCAAAACGTCAAGAAATCAACGTTCACTGTCGCACTCAAAGACTTATAATTGTCACTATAACTATCCCAGAGTACAGATTTCTCATATAAAATACATACATAGAGACAGTTATTGTATTATCTAAAAGCTTAGCTCTTCCAATGAAATTAAATATTATCTAGGCCTATCAAGAGACGAATTACAGATTTTTATCGCATTTAAAACACGTAGAAATTATATCAATATTGGAATTACATTATTAAGTAAACCTGTCCATTGTTACAACGTTAAATGTATTAAAAAATTTACGTAAACTATTAACACATAGAGAATGAAGATACTTGATTTTCCCATCTACTTTCATTTCGTCTGCTATCCAGGACTTGTGGCAGGACATACATCGCGGTTGACAAGTGGCTTCTACCGAACAAGGGGACTGTCGCCATCCTTATTAGGGGAGACACGAGGCAGTCGCAAGGCAGTCGTGCCGGTTTGGCGACGGATATCCTGCCACTGGTTCCACTACCACCCACACTGATGTATGTGCAATTACATACGTTATACGATATTATAGTAAAGATAGAAAGCACTTTAAATTCGGTCCAAGACAAACGCAGAGTTTTAATTTTCAAGTCGTTGAAAATTCCGCGGCCATAAAGCGGGAAGTTTCGGCTAAGCTTTTGTAACTTACAAAGTTATAAACCAATATGCATACCAACGTCTAAAATACTTGATATAACATATAGACATTTATTTCTTAATAAAACTAATAATAGACGTCGAAAACCCATTCTAAAGATTAACATCAGATATCAGACAAAAAGCTACACTTGATTCCACAGAGTAATAACATACGATTATTCGTTGTTACGTACGGTTACATATAACTAGATGTAAACAGGCGTGTGTTATGTAAAAGTAGGAACACCGTTATGCCGGACCGCACTGCGTGACGGAGCTTCGCACCAAAGGCATGTCCGTTTTGACGTACTTCGGAATGAATAATCCGTTATTATTTGTACACTTTCACTTTACATATAGCATTTCACGATCGGAGATCAAACAGTCCATATTATACAATTTTTTTAACATTGTAACCAAGATAACTACAAACTAAGGCACATTTTCATGAAGTAGACGAGGTTAACGTGAGTATATTGGACACGAAATAACAAAATATTACACTTGTTAATTCTTTTAATTTTTGCATTTACGAAACAAAAAGCGCAAAGACAATAGACTGACCTATTTTTACAGTAGAAAGCTACAGTTTGCGAAGCGTAAACACGACTACGCGAACTCATAACTATGCGCATAGTGACGTTCTCATTGAGAACAGGGAAACAATGCGATTTTAATCGAACCACAATTCAGGTGTTGGCCTTATCTCGCTACGGATAAGGTCTATTTTAGTGCGTGACCGCATAACTGTGCGCGGATGTTGTTCACGGTACGCTACGGTTAGTGACGAAACATACCTGTCCGGAAATATCGATAATATAATAATATGATAATAACAAGAGAGAGGATCGTCGATAAAAACTGACATATAACTGAGATTTCTTAAACATTAGTATAATCTAATTTTATTAATATGATATTCGAAAAGCATCCTTCACTTTTCGATTTTATAAAGCACTAGAGAAGTCTTATTACCTTTATGAAAAAATTAAAACTAAACAAATTGGAAATAGTGTTTTAAAAGGAAATAAAGCAATATTTAACATCAATTCAATATCTTATCATCGGATTTATTGATACGATTACGATAAAACATCGATATCACTATAGCGATATCTAGTAAGTACACAGCACTAGTCACGGTACGGTTACCGCCCGGCCAACGCAGACTGCGTTGCATTTTTAACCGGCGTAGCTTTTGTTTGTTTTTGTAATCAGACGGTTACTTACCTATCCGTTGTTCTACAATATTTTATATGAAAATAAATTATTCAACTGGAGTGGAAATATGTGGACAGAACCAAAGACACTTTATGAATCAGAAGAATGTTTCATTTCAATGTAAACAGACTAACAAGTTTCGCAACTCTGTAAAACATCAGGGGGAACATGACCTTCACCTGAAAGTAACTGAAGCGTTCCGAATTAATAACTTCCGCTTACATCACGATGATTTCGCGGTAAAGAGGTTTCGAATCAAAATGGTAGTTTACATCGGAATGAAGTAAAAGCTGTCATTTCCAATCAATCGCCTATCCATTTATACAGATCAGTGTTGGAAGTATACAACATCCCACATGTCGAATATACAAACATACTCGCGACTCGCTTCACTGCATTCGTCTCGCGATCATTATCGCGCAAATTATTTTCTCACGAACGCCTCGAACGCGTGAAGTGAATCAATTTTTAAACATAGCTGATTGCCTGATGGCATTTGCTAGGATTAACATCGATTTGAGCAAAAAATAACATCAGTACTTCCATTAAAAGTGTTTATTACACTTGAAATTCAGACACAAGTAGCATAAACGAGAATACATACAGTATTCTTGCTGGCTGGTGTTCTAACCTTTTTCTCAAGTGACGGAACAATTTTGCAATAAAACAAATAAACTTTAGTCAACGGCACGATTTCCAGCTTCCGAGTGTTGACATCACGGCCGCGGCGCTATATTTAGTGTTGTTAGCTCAGCACAAGTGGACGCCTAGACTGACGCGGGATTTCGCTGACACGTGAAAACTATCGCCGTTTTGTTGCAGCTTCGAGGGCCCTTTCGTCTCTTTGAGATTACGTGTTTTTAATCATATGTTTAGCCAGAATAATAACAAATGAATACTAGTTAAAGTTTACTTAAGCTTACAAACACAATAAAATACCGTATAAATTAAAAAAAATATAATAAATCATGTTACTTTCGTTTGTGTATAAGTTCTGACTCATATTATATACAAAACGTTATAGATTTATGGATTCGTTTCATTCTATTGTGATTTATTTTGTAGGTATCTAATGTGAATTGACAGGACTGGTTCCTTTTAGATCAGATCGATCGATTTACAGAAAACTACCGCTTAATTTATTATAATACCAAAATAATATCAAACTGCTGTTGATCAGAACGGAAAAATGATGAACAAATATTTGAAATACGAGACAAAGTAACAAGAAAATGTTGAGAACGCTAAAACACACTTCGTTAACATAGAAGAATAAAAAATTACAGAGTAACATTGACGAGAAGCAGGCGCAAGTGAAACAGGCGGTAGGTAAGAGCGGACGAACTAACAGGTACTTCCCATGGCGGTGCGCGGACGAATCCATTAACCCAAATTTAGAACCGCGCCCGAGCCACAACATGCGTGAGCTAGACGCCTATAAAATATTTCCTGTCTCACTCTGTCATCAGGTCATTACCTAATGTGTTTTAAGGTACTAAGATTGGAGAGGAGGTTTTTTATGGGTTTAGGGAGTGGCATATTTGCTTTCGAGGTCAATGTCAATAAATTGGCTGTTGGTTTTTTAATTTGTAATTACTAACTTTATTGATTGTCTACGACGTTTTTATTCTGCATTATTTTGTGCTTGATTTGCAGTCCTCCGGGGAAGACCCGAACTAACCTGGATTTGACTACTAATTTTTGTCAGTCATTTTGTGCCCTAACCATTGTCTCCTTGAAGCCAAATACATACAAAACTTCCGCATACAAACATAAATGAGTTACCAGAGTTCATTTTTCAAACCATTCATATCTACATAGTACAAAAACATGACACTGCTATGGTTTCATTACCAAGAATCCGTTCGAAATCGTATACCAGGTGCAAGCCTGTCATGATCGAGCAATTCCCCCTGTCTCGCAGTCCCCTTTCCTCCGTAATTACACGTGTTATAAATAATATAAAGCACATACACACACATAGAACAGTACAGCGAACCGACGCGTGTCCGGTCAACGCAAGTTCAAAGGGGACATTTTGGTAAACAACGGCTCGTTGCATTTCGCTTGCGTTGGTTAATGAGAATCGATAAATTGCACAAGACAGGTGTTTAAAATAATGAAGTTATAATGAACAATGTATAATAACACTTAATTAAGTTGAAGGTATAGTTTACTGACAGATTTCCGGAATATCCAATTTTTAAATGATTTATTAATCGAACCAAGTACCAGAAGAAGTACCAATCGGGTTTGTCTCGTGTCTTTTGATTGTTACTCGTAATTTGAAAGCTGCAAACGTCAAACGAAAGATACTCTACTAAAAACAGGACCTTATGATCTCCGTTTATGTGAATAGTCAACAAAATTAACCCATTACGTGTTGATATTTCTATATCACACATGAACATCTGTTCATAAGGATTTAAATGAAACAATATTTTATGAACAATTTTTGCTAATTTATTCAAAATCACTACAATTAGAGATGACCAGTAAGTCCGATTAAGTTACTGATGCTTAATTACAATTATAATTACTGTAATGTTGATGTTATTGTTGTGAAATAAACGGATGAGTCAACAAAGATGATATCATCTTAATCTTGTCCGTTTAACTTGGACCTTAGAGCTCGGTAGCCTTGTGACGTGGACTGCGTAGTCCCGGCCGCGGCCGAGCGCGCATTAACAGGATTTCCACCCACACAGGAGGCCACTAGGGTTGCTAGGTGCCCTACATTTCTAAGTACTAATACCATGGTAATAAAGAGTTTCGTATTTTCTTTTATTTTTCACTGAAGTCAGAAATTATAATTCCTGTTAGAATAGTACCAATTAAACTAAGATGTCACCTTATTTTATGACTCACTCGGAACGGTGTGGGAAGAATACATTTCTTTTTCGCAGACACTAGCTACGTCACATAAAATATCGACACATTTCGATAAATGTTGAGTCATACATCACTATATTAACTAAATTCACCTGAAAACGCCCACAGAAGGCATAGAGGAAGTCGCACTTTAGCGTCAGCCCTATTCCGATAGCCGGCAGTCGGACGCGTCTATAATTGCCAGGAAATTTATTTCGGTGGATGATTTTCACGAATGTATAAGCGATGTTATTTTTAGTGAGCGTTCGTACATTGTACTCGGCGCTGGGAATTCAAGAAACGAGGCCGTCGAATCCCCGTCACTGTTTATATCGGCGCTAATAGTACCATGTGGCGTCACATTGAAACATTACGTACACTAAATTGAAGAGTACTCGAACAAGATGTATTAATATTGATGAAGTCATCATTTTTCGTTGACAAACTTTGACATACAATGACGCGCTTATGTATACTGTTTAACTATGAACAAACTTAACAACGAAATATAAAATCTGTTTAACAGATAAAAATTGGGGTACAAAAGTTCATTTGCACGTGGAATTGTTTAAATCATCGACGAAAATATAAAATGAATGATGTTTTTATCATAAATAAACCGCTTGACCACGATTCCACCTAAATTGAGTAAGTGAAGACACGGTCGAAGGTTATGCGCTAGCACTAAGTACCGATTCGCCCTGCTCTTGATACTTATTGAATTTTTCACAAATTTACACAAAACCATCATCATCTTTCTCTTTATCCTACTCCCGTAGGGTCAGCGCAACAGGTTTTTGTCCTCCACTTATGTGGAGTTATCTCTATCATACGTCATCTCAGTTATCACTCCCTTACACAAACATTACACGATAATACCAAATGTACAAAAGACTAAAAAAAAGACGTTTTAGATTAAACACATCAGACAATTGTTGTTGCATTCAAGGCTATATTATAATTAACTAGACTACAAAACACTTATGAATGGATTCAATACCAAACATACAATTATAACAATCCATTTATTTAACACGTTTGTAAGCATATAAGACTGGAACAATTCAACGTATATTTACAGTGGAATTAATGCTCCTGGGTTGCTAAAACAATTTGGTCTGCCAGTGATGACCTTGGCACATAGTTTACAACGTACATTTACCATCCCACGAAACGCCTGCTTACGTCACTATCATAACTAATGTTATATCAAACTTACATCTTTATATTAAACTTAACCGTTAAATGCATTTATACATCAGGCTTTTCTTCCTTACGCAATAGACTATTTTGAAAAATATATTTTTTTTCTTAATTTTTATCTTAATCTATGTTCAACTACCCGTTTCAATTTATAGTATTTAAATGGAAAAATCATCCATTTAAGGGTTAAACGTAAATTACCTACAAGGAAATAGGACTTAGAATAAATATCAACAGATTTTAAATAAGACATCAGGCATAAACATATTAAGACAAAGTATAGGTCAGATTAAGGGCATTTCCGTTCCTATGACTGATCCAATCATTCAATGAATGTCAGTCATTTATACTCATAGTGAGTGATTAGCTCGGCCACCATTGTGTCACAGATGAGATGAATGAGCGAGTGCGTGTGGGCGTCGCCACTCGCCACTGAACTTTGTAGAGGATGCGGACAATTCGTTGGCAACCTGCGCACTATGGACACCGTTCACAGACGCCGATAGATTCAAACTAGAGTCCAAACTGAGGCGTCTGTCATAATACTTTGAAGTTATCAAGCGACCCTTTTTACAAATCAAGGAAATATCGTACTTTTTAATACCTTCAAACTGCAGTCACATTTACACAGATGGGTACATCGTTTACCTATTTTTTGGTAACTCTTAAAACTTTGATTTTGACGTAACAATCAAAAACATTGTAGTATAAAAGATGGGATAGAGTCTCCATCCTACGTGTAATACATTAAGTAGATATACCGTAAACAATTGCAAATGCAATGAGCAATGACGCAAGCTCACCGTACACGGCTCGTGCCGATGTTTTAATATTCTAAATAGGCCCCTTGTACCGCTGCGTCTCCTCAATGAATTCTTACGAGACAAACGATGCCCTTGAACGATCGAGAATAATTTAAATGTTTACAAGAAAATGAAAATAAATTATTTTTCTTAATACAGCATACGAGCAAGTAGGTAGTCCAATGAAGATTTGCAACACCAAAATTGTGTAGATGCCTAGCCAATAGTGTTCTTTATGAGAAATCTACTTCTCCTTGACACATATCTAAGTAAGCTTTGGTAAAAATTATCTCCCAGTGGTTTGATTGATATGTATTTTTTTATTTAAAAAACTAGATCAAAATAATACGTTCAAACGTTCGAAACATTTTACTTCTCAACATTCAATGCTTATTCAGTCCAAGTAAACCCGCTGCTAGTGAGAAATAAACGACAATTAAACTGTACTTTATAACCGAGAAAAACAATTGAATACGCTGTTCATACATGTCTACTATGAGCCATCTCAAAGCAAAGTCTTGCGTCGAAATCCCTTGGTAATATTTACACGGCTGATAGAAACAAAGGTTATTTTAGTAGTTGAAAGGCGTGGTGTGATAGCTGACATATTTAATGAAGCACTTAACATATGTATAGTGTAACTGATACATTCATCACAAGGTTAGAATATAGAGCATCATCGAGCTGGCTGGGTGCGGTGGTCGTACTGCGAGTCCATTCGGCATTGCGGCTAATAATCGTGCGATTATCATCTGTGTGGGCATGACATAAGCGATGACGTCACCGGGCGGCGACGAAGGCCGACGCCGTCAGACCCGTTTTATGATACACCCTGCTATATGACTGTTTGCAATGAGATTGTATGAAGTTTAACATTTCCGATTATCCAAAAACAAAGATTTTTTCATAATTGAAAGTTAAAGCTAAGTACTGTACTGAAACGCAGTTTAATGAATCAAGAGCTTATATTGCATTGTGTCGACCACGCCCTTTGCAGCCGCGCAGCAATGACGTGATCCGTTTATTTAGGTCAATACAACTGGCGACCATAAAAATTATAAAACGACTGCTTCGAGCGCTTGCAAGCCACAGCTCCGTATTGTTCTAACTAATGGCTTCCTTAATCGCGAACGCAAACAAAAAAATTAAGCCAGCGCAAGGGAACATTACATCGATTGTACGACTACAAATAATTCTCACACTTCAAATAACTTTGGGAAAGGAATGAGCATCTAGAAAAAGTTAAATCACACGAAATACAAATTTTACAAAAGCACCAAGCTCCTACAATTTGTACCAAGCACTATAAACTTGAACAAAACCCAGCCTATCTATACCTACTATAACTTTTAAGAATGGAAATGAAAATATTCAAGCATTGTTGGTAGTCTCGCACAATGAACATTGAATAATTCAAAAGTAGACTCGGCAACCGCGGCGTACTCCGGCGTACTTTCAATAATAACCATAACTTGTACCGCAAGCGGAGAAAGTCGGCTGCATACTTGCCTATACAAATACATACATACTATGTTGCAACGCTATACTCAAATGTACTTTAAAAAAGTTTCCTCAAGGTATAGAAAATACGAAGTATAATTGTGCTGGTAATACAACGAAGACAGTCAAAATAAAGATATCAAAACGCATATACGCATCAAGTTCTTATCTTATCTTTTAACTTAAATAAACAATATTCAAGCTTGCCCTGACCTCGTTGCGAACAGATGACCTGGAGAGCACTCCAAACATGTGTTTCAGCATAAAAGCAGACAATGTAACATAAAAGTTGAAGGCCGTAGGCTTGTCACTTAACATGTCCAGTGCTATCTACTATTAGCGAAATCACATATTACAAAGTTCAGAACATCTGCCCTACTTATTTTAAAAGATTTAATTACGTCGTTCATTCATAGAATGTAACATGAGTAATAGAGGGCCTAGCGTAATGTGTTAGAGGCTGCAAATTGCTGCCCAGCCACCGGCAAATTGGTACTGTCATTCAATGCACCGTAGCGCTGATTATATTAAACACAGCCATGTTTAAGTAATTTTAGTAATACTTCTGATAGCGCGTGCATTTTCAATACGTTTAAAAAGTTTGTGGGCCAGTTCGTAGAATTCCTTCTGATGACTTAAAAACAAAGAAGCATTGATCGTGTTCTTGGATTATGATCGTAAAAAAAACTAGTTCAAATGTCAATGAACTTTCAGAATAGGCTATTTAAAAATTCATAATAGGTCCATATCCCATATTAAAAATAAAACTTTAAAGTTATTAAAATGTGCAGCAAATGGAGACCCGTATGACAACACATGGTTTGCAGATGAGATGCTCTGCATTTACAGATACCATATTACGGAAAACATAAATGTGAATAAAGCACATTTAAATGTAATATTAATGTACATATAAAACGAATACATTTACGTCAAGAAAGTAAAACGTAAAGACAATCTTTAAGATGGTAAAAACATTATTCTAAGTCCTAAACAATACCTCATATTTTAAAAGAATCTAATGTTCCTTGATTTATGCCTACTGTCAGCTAGTGACGAAAGAAGTTGTGGTATATGACACAGTTCCGGTTTGCGATATGGCTGTGCGCCAAAAGCACTTAGGAGCAGTTTTTAAGAATAACTTATACACCGGAAGCTGTAACCTAAACTTCCGGTATTACATTAGTGAATTAAATGGATTGAAAACCCAAACAACCAGGATTCTTACGAAATTTTAATGATAATTCAATTGAATGACGGAATAGTTTAATGCAAAAACATTTAATAAAATATCGAGGAGGCTGTTGACACATTTGGAAAGTTAAAATATAGCAGATGTTCAATAGACAGAGGAAAAGTTAGAATGTATTCGGGTATCCCATTCCCTGCTAAATACATTTCCCCTTTTATGTTCCTTACAAGGTAAGTTGGTCAGAATAATAAATAAATAAAAAAACGAGTAGGCGCCCACATCTCAGTAACTTTATTTGACGGTTAAATATCGTGGAACCGGTTACTTCATTTAAGATTAGCTGTCGCTCGCGACTTCGCCCGCGTGTAATAAAAATACAGCCTATGTTACTCCCCGATAACGCTTTATAATGGAGAAAGGATTTTTGAAATCAGCCCAGTAGTTTTTGAGTTAATAATACATACAAAAATACAAATCTTTCAAATATAATAAAAGTATAGAAGAATAAAAGCAAGTGTAGGAGCACATGCTATAATCATTCTTATCTAAATTTATATTGTAAATATAATTAGATAATGTTAGAGTCTATTCTGTGAATTCTAAAAACAACATAAACTATGATTCAAGTGTCGAATATAAATAGAATTATGTACTTTTTTCATGAACTTATCTATGAAGTGTTTTAAAAACATTTCTAATCAATATTTTATTATAATTAATTAATGGTTTAAAAACCATTTACAGATCATGATTTTACAATTTTCATAATGTTTTTTTTTACTAATCATGATAGCCTATTAAATTATAATTACCGGAAAAACATACATTTTCGTGTCGTATATAATATTGTCATAATAATTTCCTTTTAACTAACATAACCAAACATATATGCGACTATACTATAATAATAATAATAAATGTAAAGAGGAAAGATTTGTATGTATTGTAATAACTCAAAAACTACTGGACCGATTTTAAAAATTCTTTCACCGTTAGAAAGGTCATTTATCTGTGAGTAACAGGCTATGTTTTTTTTTATTTTACGCAGACGAAGTGACGAGCAACAGCTACTTTTATACATAAAAATTCATTAAATGAGCCAAAACCAGTGTATCAGACTTGTATAAATAAATAGAGTTTTCCTCGTCTTTACATTCGATTACATAATAAAATGTGTGCATGTAGATCTGTACGGACGGTTACGTGGCGAGTGCAAGACGTGAACTGGATTGGAGGTCGTCGACCCGGGCACCAGGATTCAGGACCCCACCGGCGGAATATTCAACACACAATGTATACATCCATCGATGTACGATGTATACAAACTTCACGTTTTCGTATACTTTATCAGATGGATTCTGCAGTAAACAATTGATTGCAAACTGCATGATAACAATTTTAATTCGAAGTTAATATCAACCAAAACCAAACCTTAACATTCTAACCTTGGAATAGATCGCTCGTTACATTAAAACTCTTAAATAAAAAAATCCAGGAAAAAATGTAACCTGAAATACATAATATAAATATTTAGCATTTACTTTGCAAGAAATTAGAATTAAAATTAAATCTAACAATATCCGTGTATAACATCGTATACGATGATATCACTATGATGCAATATATGCAGAAGAGATTATCACAAAATTGTCGTGTAGAAATAAAGTTACCGTATCATGGGTAAGAAAATTCTCGAATATCCGATCAGGTGGAACCGACTTTGAGATCGCAATAAGGGGTCCGATACAATGGCACGCTGTTGCTTTAGAAAGTTCTGTTGCGACTCGAAAAGGCCCATTGTTAGCTCAATTAACGCCAAAGCTCAGACGTCAACGAACTTTAAATTTAATGTTTACACTGCTGAAACACTCGTATAAAATATATCGCCACCCTTCTCGTAATCATTGAACGACAGAGACAACAATATGTTTCGGTTGTTTCGCAAGTAAAAACAAACGGTTAAATATTTTCGTTTGTATTAAAAAGTTTTGTTTATGGTGTTACTCTAGATGTAATCATCAACTTCCTCCTTATCCTACTCCCGCAGAGTTGGCGCAACCGGTTTTTGCCCTCCACATAACTCTATCATACGTCATTTCAGACCACTCCCTTCTTGATCATGGGAACCACGCAATCCATACATCTCTTTCTAGGTCTACCTCTGCCAGTGTACCTCCACCCTCATAACTAACGTTCACCTTGTTACATGCGATTCATCCTTCCTCATAACATGCCCATACCATGCTAACCATTTACTCCTTACCTTCTCTAGCAAATTATATGCAAATTATGTTTAAAAAAAACTACTTTGAGTTTCATAGACTGCTTTAAATTCGGCTAGTGAATAATTTAAAGTTCGTCATTGGAACTGATTATTTTCCTATTACATCTTGAACTAGCTTTAATATTCTTACTGAAAACTAATTTTAATTCGTCCGGATCGACCCTTTTATACCCTTTTTGCATTTGACAGTGTTTATTTTTGTCGGTTTATAATGATAAATGTTTTAATGAATTCATGATTTTTTTATTAATAATGTAAAGCTATTCAAATACCCATTTCAAACATAGCAATATTTACTTAAGTATAATTCGTGTCTAGCCATTACAGCCATTTTTCGCGCAAACTGAGAGAGGTGCGATTTTTGTGATGCTGAGTGTATTTCAATGTTTTTTTATCCTATAAACATCACGTGTAATTAGTTTCGTGTCGTCATTAGTCAGTATGTAGTGTAATTATTCACAGTAGATCACGGGATACCTCCCCTTACGTCTAGACCGGAGATATTTAAGTACCGTCGTTCCTGCTAACGTGAATTAGTCATAGAGCACAGACGAGAATTCTTTTCTTTAATAATTAAGAACAAGTTTGAAACGAAATCGACAAGTGATAGATTAAAAAAAAACGAAACCATTGTAAAGCGCAGTATCGAGAGAAATGTCTGGCTTCGAGATTGTACTTGAATGAATTTCAGGATTAAAATCGAGACTAGACGCTGTTGCGAAAGATTAAAACTCATGACGATAATAAAACATACAATTTAAAACTTGTTGGTGTCTAAAATTTAAACTATCCTGCTCGAAGGATCAACTATGTAGTGTAGGGAGAAGCAGCATAGATTTTTACGCAATAATAGGTGAATTATTTAAATGTAACATAATATATATTAATACATGACATTATATTCTAAAATAATACATTACAATTTTACCTCAGCCTGTTAATGGTATCGGTTACAAGAAGCATAATTAAAACTCGTATGGTTTGGTACTTCGCACCGTTATAGTATAAAGCAGATGTTCTGTTTATAGATTGTATAAAAAAGTAAATTCCTACGGAATGAGAAGGCGTTGCCCGTAGATACCGACAAATTAAATTACAACTTAACGTATCGACAGTGTTGTATTGTGTAACGTAGTCTGTACAAATTAGATTACCTTACATATAGTAAAAACTACAATGTGTAAAACGCTTAGAACTTTAACTGACACATTCAATCATTTAATGGAGGCTCTTAGTGTAGATTGTGAAATAAATCTAAAGTAAAAGGCGCTTTAAGTAATCATTAAACATCTGACTAAACTAGAAGTTATTGAAAAAGGTATCGTAGGTAATTATCATGTGTGCAGAAGTTTGCAATTTTTAAGTATTTTTTTTTAGAAACATAAATATCAAATGTAAAAGTAACAAAACTCACAACTTTTCTTAAAAATTTCGAGACATGAAAATGGTTACCAGAAAAATAAAAACATTATTATATAAAAGTAGTAATATTATTTGACATTAAATATGTTTAGTCAACAAAATATAACAGATAACCTGGGATAAAATTAGTTATTAGTAGTTACTTGAGAACCACGAGAGTTGGAGTTACATGTATCGATATTTTCACTTCATCATCATTTTTCTCCTTATCCTACTCCCGTAGGGTCGGCGCAACAGGTTTTTGTCCTCCACATAATTCTATCATACGTCATCTCAGTCATCACTCCCTTTT
>NW_013527804.1:3925615-3928078 GCF_000836215.1 Papilio polytes
AGACTGAGAACTGACTGTGACACATTATTTCATTTAATACTAGCTTTCGCCCGCGACTCCGTCCGCGCGGAATTAAAATAAACAAATGCAAATAGCCTATGTGTTCTTCCAGACATCTCTACATCTATGCAAAATGATATTGAAATCCTTTCAGCCGTTTGGGCTACAAACTCTAACATCCATCCATCAATTTTTTATGTTATGCAATAGAAAATGATTTTTTTTCATAACGAGATGCGTTCATTCTAAACATTTATTTGCAATTTTAGGAGACATCATTGAAACTAGCAGGAGTTTCATAAATAAACATAAATTAATGAACACGGAATTTATTCATCTACATTAAGCAATTTAAATTGTTAGTTAAAATGTATAGTCTCAGTTTTGCCTACACACGTCAGTTCAAATAGGTTTGAAACCTACTGCTTTTACTAATACGAGTAATTTTTATACTAAGTAATCTGAGTCTGAAGTTAAGGATTGTTTTTTTCATTCAAAGAACTCGAGCACTATCGGTGCAACTATATCTTCATGATAAAATAACAGATAACATATACAAAATTTCCAATAGGATTGTCATGCTAAATAAACATACTTTATAAGAATTGCGATAGCAACACAACATAAACTTGCCTTTATCCCTTATGGAGGGTCGATACAGTGTGTGCTGCTCTTCCATACATCTCTGTCCGCCATCATATCTGAATCCACTCCATTCTTAAGCATATCCTCTTTCACACCATCCATACTTTTTTTGGTCTTCCTCTGCGATAGCAATACAATGTATGTACAAAAGTACGCTATTTTGTGTATAGTAGTATTCCGTCTAGATACATTTCAGTACTATTCGTAGTTTGTAAATAAAAAAACAAAAAAAATCACATACTAAAGTAACATTCTTAATTAAAATGACACGATTTGGTAAAAACCAATTAAAACAGTTTCGTAAACGATTTGTTGTCTTAACATTAATAGAGACTGTTCCCAGACGTCGATGACGTCACACTGCAATAACACGCAAAAACTGCAAAAAGATATGCAGAGATGTATGACATCATACTATGAGATAACCGACCTCTACGCTACATTATCTTGCTACTTAATTAGAGTCTGTAACATTTTTAAACTAAACATAAAAAACAAAACACTGTGCTAACGATAAACATAAAATAAGATCAAGAATTATTTTCCTATACAAAACTAGTTTCCGCATAACTCGATACATAACAGACGTTACCCTTTGCCGTTGTCGACAGATCATTGATACGGCTGCGCAACTGACCTCGATGTAGGGGTGGCCGGGGAAGGGTGAACACTGGAGGGGGAGCAGCTGACTAAGTCCAAGTAGGTTAGGCAAAGTCTATTCACAATTAGATTGTTTTTTCCTAGTAGCTAATAAAGCTATCTGCATAGTGGCGTAAACCACATACTTAAAAGGTAAAATGGTGCATGGTATTTGAGAAAATTTACATTTACACGAGTTTTAAAACTATATTTTAAGTAAAGATGGTTCTGAACTTATTGGTTAAGACCCCGAATTAAGTATTTATGTAAAAATTGCCGTCTTACAGTTCAAAGTTCAGTAATAACGTTTGCCTGTACGAGGAGTAACAGCAAAAGCTAAATGTAGCGAAAATCTTTCTAGGTCACCAGAGGGCGTGGAATTAATGGATACACTGACACAGAAACGAGCAAAAGGATATACTTTTACGTTGAAAATGTCTCCATTTTAACAAGTATGAACATTTTTACTTAATAAAACATATTACAGACTTCTAAATTATCATTTCGATTTAACACTACAGGAACTTCACTTACTCAGAGGAACATTCTCAAAGAAGTTAAAACTTCAGATTTTGTTTTATTTGTAAATATTATTGGAAGACATACCAGAGTTTGAGGACTATCTCATCTCTCCGCGACCAATACACGAACACTCACAGCACTGTTAGTACAAATATATGGCAACACTACAGCACGGATGTTCAGACACGGGCGCACACCGCGACACCGACTGTACGGAATGAGCCGGGCTATCGATCGCGCGGGCCCCTGGCGCCGGCGAGCCGCATGTCCCTATTGCACGCACGCCCCTCCCACTTCCCACCCCCCAGGGTAGGGTGTATCGCGCTTTTGATTGAGGTGTGATGATTGAAGAAAAAAAAATCATTACATTCAACACTGAAACATGCAAATCTACTAAGGATTAAGCCGTTTTTCTGGATTTTGCCACCTTCAGCTACAGCTAACATTCTTAATAAATTGTGAATTTTGAGAAGATATTATTGGATCTGCTAATACACAATATAATTTTAAGGTTTCATGTCACGTTTTCTGTAAAAAGATCACAAGTGTCGTCGAACCAAAAATTAACAAGAACTAATTTTACGATATTTCAAAATAGATCTCCAACTCATCGACGAATTACGTAATCCCAATCGAAGTTTCCCAGGTAAATTCAGA
>NW_013527804.1:3928093-3933739 GCF_000836215.1 Papilio polytes
CGACCTTGCTCGTCGAATCATCCCGACCCCACACACGCCCCAGACGGCGACTGAGAAAATCTGTCAAAATTATTTGGATTTACGGGGAACGCCAAGCAATTCGGGTTTGTAGGTAACACACCCATTTAAAAAAAATTTACACGATCGTAAAATGAAGAAATCACTAAAAAATCTTACGTAATTTTTTTCTTCTAACCACAAAAAAAATTACATTATAAATTTAGAATAATAATTTACATTCTTGCTCCATATCATTTCGTTAAAACTACCTAAGGTATATTCATAAATTAGTTGAAGTAGATATCATTTTTAAATGCATATTTATCTATCCCTACCATTTCAAAAAATGCCTAGTTACTAACTACCCACTAATCTAGCGTGAATAGCAACCAATAATAAATACCAAAATCTTGGAAATTAACATATTTAACAATAAAGTAAGATTTAAGGCCTGTCCCGAAATTGTAAATTGTCTGATAACAATCCAACATGCAAAATATGTGATAGAAATAACGGATTTTGTTACCTTATCTGATAGTAACATCTCTATCGGCCAGTGGTGGGACAGGCCCTAAATATTGAAATGAATTCATGTACTGAAGCAAGTTTACATGACAAACTAGTCAGCGGCAGGTTTTGAGTCTCCTTGCATAATGATTCATGAATTATTTATTGAACATGTAAAATTGCAGTTATACTTTTGGTGTATTCTTCCAAAGAAAACAATAATGTTTTTAAAATTTTCTTCCACATACAAAATTAAACAATTGGTTTGAAATGAAATTAAGAAAAGACAAGCCGTCTGAGTCAGTCGGATGATAATTATCAACAATGGAGTAGACAAACATAAGCAATTTTGTAAATATGTAGCGCAAAAAGTGATATTTAGAAATAAGTCAAGATAGAAATAGGAAATTTTGTAAATAGTTTAAGTATAATATTATGAATTTTAAAAAAGTTTAAGTTTTAACAAAGATATCAAGTTGAAAATAGGAAAAAAGTAAGCAACGTTCCTGGTCCAAATGTTAGGGGTATGAGAGGGCGGCATGGAGCCGCCCATAAAAAAAAACATAAGCAAAAACATTACTTCTTTATAAATGAACAGATAATACTATGTCTATAGAGTTATGTCTATATTTTATGTAAAAAAAACATTTGCCTAACAAACACTATCTCATCTTTGCTTATCAAAATGAATAATTTACCTATGAAATGGAAATAAGACTTACTTAGACATAAGAATATCTTACAGTGTTTGGTCTGAAATATATTTTTGCTCAAAATTGTAATATCTGATTAAAAATTAAAACCTTCACTTTGCTCACATTATTACAAACCAGAAAGCCATATGGTATGTTATCTTTGATAAATATAGAAATAATCAGTACATTTTAACACTTCATTTGCACACATGATAAAAGTGGCAAAAACTTACAAATTATTGAATGTATCTTTATTTTAAACTAGCTGTTGCTTGTGACTTAAAGACAAACTACAAAGGTAGAGGTCGCCCATAGAAAGTATGGATGAATTGTGTTATAGAGGATATGCTTAAGAAAGGAGTGGATTCAGATATGACGGCTGATAGAGATGTATGGAAGAGCAGAACATACTATGCCGACCCTCTGTAAGGGATAAAGCCAAGTGGATGAGCTGTTGCTCGACTTCGTCTGCATGAATATCTAAAACATAGCCTATGTTACTAACAGATAAATTACTATTCTAATGGTGAAACAATTTTCAATATCGGCCCAGTAGTTTTTGAACTATTTAAATACATACAAAAATACAAATCTTTATAGTATTAGTATAGATTCAAAATACTAGCAAATGCATTACTATATCAACTCATATTACGAAAAGACTTATGTCTTCAAAGATCTCATGAGAAATGTAACTATTTTTATTGGATAATCTAACTGACCACCAACCTCGACTATTTATGACCGGTTTCCCAGCTACTTTTACCAATTCATTAGTATTAATTTGGTTTGATAACTTCTTCAAATGCGTTTCTGAACTACATAAGTTGAGTTAACTCCTTTGAAACTTGCTTCAACCTAAAACTACTATCACTAGGTAATAAACGGAAACTTCAGCAACCCAGCATTAGAGGCAGATAACTTGATTTGAATTGTCAGGTTATTTTAAATCTTTATTTGTAATCTAAATAACATTGAATCAAATTGTTTATTATTAGGACATAAATAAAAGATTAAAACAGATCTATTGCAATTTAATATGCATTTTTTTACTTTGTTACTTATAACATCATAATCAATATTCTTAATAATGGGGATTATTATCAAATACTAGTAACAAGACTAAGAGATCAAATTTAAGTATTGTCATTAATAAGTATTTAAGATATCATTAATTGTACCATTACATCATCATTATACTAATTGTATTAAGAGGAAAGATTTGTATTTTTAGACTCTTGTATGTATTGAAATAACACAAAAACTGGCCGATTTCGAAAATTCTTGCACCATTAAAAAACTATGTTATCACTGAGTAACGTAGGCTATGTTTTTTACTATTATTTTTATCTTATAAGATATATTAAACACAATACTAAAATTTGTAATGTAAATTTCAAAATTAAGTAATTACAGTAGCATAAAAATTTAGCCTTCACATAAATGTGCTTGTTACATGTATGTCATGCTACTCAATGCATAGCAACCTGTCACGCCCCATTAGCTGCACAACCACTTGACTTATTGTATTTGATAGATGATTACTCACAATACTTATCTTTAGGTATAGCCTGATTACCTTCGTGATTCTTTAATATTTAAACTAAATTGTATGTTCAAGACTCAAATAAAAAAAAACCTACTTAAGAATATGTTAAAACGCTTTTATAAATAAGTTTTGAATCATCCCAAGCAAGAAATACAATTTTAAGTATAAATTTATTCGTTAAATTTGACAAGCGGCAAAAAGCTTCAATGAGAAGTTACAAGGCTAATAAAACCTAAAGACCGAAATCTATTAAGAATTTACATATGTATAGAAAACAAGGTACAAACTTATTGTAATCTTACACTCCTCGTTTTTAATAAGATATGATATCACTTATAATTTGTCTGTAACTCAATTTCATACAAAATAAAACACCTTTTTATAGGCCAAAGTACCTACTTACCTCAAAATTGGATTCACTTGCACAATCACAACGAACAAACAATTTCTTATCCAATTTGCGATTTTATTAACATAACACGTACACTTTTAATGTAGGGCTTCAGTAATAATCACTATTCATGTAGAAAATTCCAAATTATCATCTGTGACTGCGAGTACGAACGAGCGTCGAAGGCGAGGCAAAAGATCGCCGCGAAAGCATCACCTTACCTCACATGTCATAGATTAAGTGACAAACAGCTATGTAACAAAACTGGCTGTTTGCTGTACTGCTTGCTAATAATGTTTAAAACATTTTTGTTGTTTTTGTATGTAAACTTTAAGCAAGGGTACTTGTTATTTCTGCAATTGAATACTTCAAAACAACTGGAACAATGTGTGGCTTATATATATTTCGAAATGGAAAATACCGTGTAGCTAAATTTTAGCGCTTTCTTTTCGTATTATACTTAATGCAATTAGTGATTATTTAAGATTAGCTGAAATTTTCTATGAAGACATTTAATGAAATAAAAAAATGCAATGTTAAGTATTAAAAGAACTCTGATGGCGGAAATAATACTCTTTGACAGCCATGATGTCATGTTGTGTCATAGACAAAAAGTTTTTTTTAGTCTATGAATGATTGCAATGCGCTTGCGTTCGGAAGTCCAGAAACACGTAAACGTTGAGTTATGTCATCCATTCAATAAATATTTCAAAACAAATTAATTTCATAACAAAAACAAGGAAAAATTGCTGTTAAAAGTCTTAATATTTCGGCTAATGTGATAATAACTAATATGCAAAATGTATTTTGCTTGATTAAAATAACTAACCAATGTTATGTGATGCGGATTTAGGATTTAATAAAATACCCTCTTTTTTAGTAAGTAAAAGTATAAGATAGCAGTACTTTATAAATATATTTTTTTTTGTAACTGTTACACAGAATGTAAAGGTTTTAAATTTAAACTATTTGCTGAATAATAAAACAACCGATATTGTAATTTGTTTATTAAAAATAAACTAAAAAAAACTGTTTTCTTACAACTAAATTTTATCACAATATATGATTCATTTAAACAAACATATTAGACAATTTCATCTTAATCATAAAATAATTAAAAGAGTCCTTAACTTCTATCTTGTTTCGAGGTGGCGCTAATGACGTCTTATCACTAACTCGAGCCTAACCGCCACCATTTAGAACTAGCAAATAGCAAATACTAATTCTGTACCTTTAATTAAAACATTTTAGGTGACATTTGACATTAAACTTATCATTTGTTCGAATTTCGTTACAATAGATATTTCTGTAACATATCGAAAGTATAGTAACCTAAAATACCTTAAATGTCTAAAAAACTACAAAAACGGTCAAATTTCTAAAAAACTTCAAAATTCTCAAAAGCACCACCTCAAGCATTTATTTGACAATAAAAATAAATTAAACTATCAACTAAACATTAATTTAATAATATCGGACAGTCTTCTCGGAAAACTACTCCATTTAAATTAAAACCATCTTATAATAATAATAATTTCAATACAAAAGCACCAATATTTTATATTACTAAAATGTACGGGTAATCTATCAATGTTTGAAAATAACGTTAAATAAATTTAAGTATGTTCTTACATCATGTAAATATTTCAAATTCAATCTAAAATTTAACATTATTTGGAGATTTTACTTAACTTGTTAAAAAATATAATTTGCTACATATGTGAATTGGTTTTCGAACGAATTTGTTTCAAAGTAAACAATTTGAAACACATTTTTTGTTTCGGAAACGTTAAATTAATTCAAAATGCTCTTGCATATGGCCAGTTATTGCTAGAAGATGAATGGTGATCTAAATAAGGGCTATCAGTTAGTAACAATTTACTCCCACTTAGACCAGAGCTCGAACTCTCGCTAGAAGAGAATAAACTCTTGCTGCCGGTATAGAAAGAGAGAGAGGTATGCAATGGTTCGCGAACCATTCGTCTTCTCGCTCGCACTAACGATGCAAATGCAACAGCTATAGCGCATAGGAAAATGATCCCTAACACGCAAAACGCTAGCGCCATTTTGCCAGGTGATAAACATATCGTTTTGTCTCCTGGTGAGAAGCCTCGCACGAATTCATCCTTGTCGCCGTCTATTCTTCTCGATCCTGTAAAGAAACCATTTTCAAATTTAACAAGCCTCTCAAGTCTTCTTAAAAATCATTATCAGAAGAGTTACAGATATAATAGTTTTAGCCATACTTATTTAGGAGAAAAAAAAACAATGAGAACTACAAAAAAAAAATGAAATTGCAAGGAATTGCTGCACCATGGTAGCATGGCGTATACAAATTGATTATTGATTTTATATTTACTCCACTTAATAATAAGAATAAAATTATAGAAAATTACCTCTTATTGATGCTTCATCCTCCAGCTCAATATTAGGAGCAAGTACCTCTATACTATTGTACACCTCTAGCCTGTCGATAACCAGTCCTCTAGCGTCTTTATCCAGCC
>NW_013527804.1:3934431-3951355 GCF_000836215.1 Papilio polytes
AGACTATGTTGGATGTAGGAATTAATGGGGCTTTTACTTAAAAAAATTACTGAAAAGTTGGTACTCAGTACGCACTTATATTTTAGAAGTTGTAATTAGCAATTTATTAACATTATCATTAACAATATCTTAAGTTATTTAATAGGTAAAGATTTTCGTATTATATTTACCTAACTTTCTTAGCTTCTTGACCTGACATCTCACGTAGCTTTGTGCTGATGACGCCCTCTAGTGCTGAGCTGTGAATCCTGACGGCACGCGGCTGCAGCTTGCACCTGTACATAAGACATCAGATAATAGGGTGAATGCAATCGATTTTAGACTATATAGCGCCTGTAGAAATATAATAGCAAATGTGAATAAGCGTAATAAATCTTATCTGCACCCACCTCACCATTAACTCTTGATCGGAGGACTGCTGCAGCTGGCGGTCCATTTGTATGACCAGCTCCACTGTATAGTACAGGTCCTCGTTATCATCAGGCTCTTCCACAGTCGAGTTGATAGTAGATGTACGGACACCGCAGGCGTTTGACGGTAGATTTAATGACACTTTCTTCTGTAATTTTCCTGAAATATTTTGTCATATAAGTCTAAGGACTTCAGATAAGACTTAAGTCTTAGGAAGCTTAGTTTTAAAGGTAAAAAAATAGAGTTATTGCTTTACCTTGTGCTCGACACTCTCTCGAGAAGTCTTTACTGAACACAAGTCCTTTAAACGGCTGGTCCATAATGATGTGCACAGCCATAGAGCTCTTGTCGCACGTGGTCGCTACATCGATGACTTTATTGGCCGCCTGCACGCTCCCGGCCGCTATCAGCCATATAACCACCGCCCACAACATAGCCACAGACCCTGGAAGGTATAAAATACTTTTAAAACACCCATCTAACTATATTTTTTAATAATTTGCTATTGGAGACAGAATCTTTAACATATTTCTGAAATAACTTTTTCCCAAAAGATTCTCTATTTCAGAAAGTCAAAGACGCCTCTAATCCTTTAAGGTAAAAAAGAGTAATACCTATAATATTTCTAGTAATTATTATGAACTATTTCAATGATGAATCACATCTTCAAGTTTCCTTTGGCAATAATTTTTTTACACGAAGATTTTGAGGTTAAGCTTGCGGTCAATTCATTTGAAATGGCGGCAAATGATAGAAAATAGGTTTTATTATTGTTCATTTTATATTAGAATCTGCTAGTAATTGTTTTCTATTAGTTTGTTTCGATATAGAAATTACTTTTATAAGATTAATTCTTGCCATTTTCGCTTGACTATCTTATTTCAAGATAATGACTTTCCATTATTTTATTATGATTTTTAGTAATTCTATATTCTTATATATTCTATATATTATATATTCTTATATATTATATATTCTATATTCTTCTATATTCTACATTACATGTCTAAAAATGGATCTTGATACTTTAAAATAATGTTAGAGCATGTAATAATAACAAGGTCCGCTTTACGTCTAATTTACCGTTGTATGTTGTTTCGTTTCAAGCAATCTCTGATATTCCACTTCGATTAGCGTTACTTTGTACAATTAAACAGCTTATTGTCGGACAAAGCAGACCTTTGTTAAATTTAAATCCTGCTGCATTAAAGGCTATTCAAATTTTGAAGTTTTTCTGATATTACTTTCGTGTAAATTGTTAAAAATCTAACTTTTTTATGTCGAGAAATGTTTGCAATAGTTTTAAATTATCTCTGTTACTGTGTGAAGAATACAGGGTTTTGTTTTGTTACGATTCGTTCTCAAGCTAACGACAGATTTCTCCTATTTTTATCGGATGTTCTAATTAAAATCAATTGAAGCGTTCCTTTTTACGCTATATTGATTTTTCCATATAATATGATATGATATGCATGTTACAGTAAATAAAAGTGTAAATGAGTAATCATAATAATTTTATATAGACGCTAAAAATTAAAAAAAAGCAGTCTGTAAAAAGTCTGTTTTTCAAACAAAGTTCACTTACGAGTAAATACCCAGTTTCCCATTATAATTAGAAATGTATATATAAACAGTTACAGAGTTACGCAATCGTTAATTACTCTTAATTAATAGATACTGTAAATGCCAGTTCCAGACGCGTGCGAAAGGATTGCAAAGAATGTGGCCCTGCAGCGGCTTATGAGATAACGCCTCAGTAGCGGAGAAATCTAAACGTAGTTTTTCACTAGTGTAACACAAGAATGAAGGTGTCTCTCGTTATAAAAGAGATTGAAAAGAAAAACGATATGTTTTTGTTGCAATGGAAAACAACAGTTACATTAGGAAGCTTTAAAATGTTTTATCTATGTTCTCTAAGCGGATGCGATATTACTTTTGGCTTATTAATTATCATAACCTTAAAATGTTGACACACATTTAATGTAACTGTATTTCATTTAATTATTACAATCAAAACATTAATATCAACGTTCGGAAATCAATTAACATTCAATAAAATTTCATAAAAAAATAGTGAAAGTCCGCTCCATCTTGTTGCGTGTGCTTTGATTTGGTCGATTAAAAAAACTCATCCGTTTCGGTTTTACGGCACAGATAAGATTAAATACCATAGATAGGTGGACTAGTAACCGAAATACAGATACAAATAACCGAATTAACCGACTTTGATTGTTCCAAATCGAAAGGGTGTACCAAATTAGAATGAGTTAGAACATTTAATCATTTTTTAATCTGTAATTTCGATTTATTTACTAATAGCTGTTCCTGTGCGACTTCATTCGCATGAAATTATGAAAATTTTATTACATTGTTTACATGTGTCAAATTATCAATTGCAAATGTCAAAGATGATCAGAATGTCATGATATGACATTATGACAAACCTTGGCAATCTTGCTTCCTTGATGTTGGCAGCGACTTATGGTCTCTTTCCCACATTAGGGTTTTTATCCAAAAATTTACTCCTTAAGTTTAATGGCGTAAAATATACAGCCTAAAGCGTAATGTAAGTGTAGGGCTTTTTATTAAAAAGGGAATTATTCAAATATATGCTGTAATTGCTAACATCTTAGGCAACAAAGAAGTGTGTGTTTACGCTTTATTATAATAGTATAGATATACATATAGATAAGTATAGATATAGATGGACGCTATTAACAAAATACGTCGTGCGAGTTCTACGTATCCGAATTTTAAAAAATAATTTTCGAGGAATTAAAATGATTGTTTTTATAGTTATTAATCTTTTATCTATAAGATAAATTCTATCAAAAAACATCGTAAATTAACCATTTATCACGTTGTCTTAAGTACACGTCAGTCATATTTATAGCTTGGATTGCGACTAAGTTATTTTACTGTAGGTCAGGATATTGAATGCATTTATAACGTTGGAATATACTAAGTCAGAGAAAGTTGTAGCAAAGTTTACCCTTTACGATTTATCAAGTAAGGTTCCAATCTCGGAGTGGATTATAATGGCAACGATTAGGGTCATCCCATTTCTATACAATATACATTTTGTGTCACTTATACTAAATTTCGACGATAGCTTTGTCAGTTATTTTGACTTTTCACAAAACACATTCATTTTATGAGGGCAAAAAACATTACAAGAACAAAACTTTAGCATACACAAAAAGAATTTTTTAACATAAGGTGGTAAACTAGCATGCGGCCACCTGAATCCGCCCAAATGACAAAGTGCCTCCTTAACTGACAGACGAGACGGAAATAAATAGGATATATTCCCTTCTGTGCGTCCCATCCGCTGTCAAATCCATTTTTTCTTCCCATCCTTATCTCTTAAGAAAAGGGTGAAAAAGAAAAGGGACTAAAATTAGGCTAATTATTTAAAAACTAGCTTTTCCCATGCGATTTCATCAGCATAAAATTATTTTATGGTTTACATGTGTCAAATTGTCAATTGCAAATGTCAAAATGACATGACATGACAATCTTGCTTCCTTGATGTTGGCAGCAACTTATGGTCTCTTTCCCCTATAAGGGTTTTTATCCAAAATATTTACCCCCTAAGTTTGATGGCGTAAAAATATATAGCCTAAAGCGTGACCTAAGTATAGGGCTTTTTATTAAAAAAAAGAGTTATTCAAAAATCAGTTGTGATTGCTGACATTTTAAGCAACAACGATGTGTGTGTTTACGCTTTATTATAATAGTATAGATTTAAATCATCTCTGAACTAAAAATGAAATAAATACCATCAGTAACGGATATGTAATGTAGAAATTGCTTAAGTGTTAAGGATCTAGTATACTTCTTAGCAATTATACTAACTATTTAATAATACTCTGGTGAGTATATTATTATTTAATTTATGGCCGGTCGTCAAGTTTTAATTTAATTACCACCTATAATCCTACAAGTTTTATTGTGAAGTGCAAAAGCTTTTAACCACAGGTTATTGCTCTCTAGAATTACGTTTTATACTTAAATCTATTTTTTATTATACTTATCTGGTAACTAAGATGCGATAATCTTATCTTACTTCTTACTAATATTATAAATGCGAAAGTTTAGATGGATGGATAGATGGATGGATGGATGGATGGATGTTTGTTAGCGTTTGTACCCTAAACGGCTGAACCGATCTCCATGAAATTTGGCACAGGTTTAGAGCATAGTCTGGAAGAACACATAGTCTACTTTTTATCCCGGGAATAGTTACGGTTCCCGTGGGATTCATTAATTTAGTTTTTTAATGTTCACTCGATCTTTCTGCAACGGTTCAACATATCTTATTGAAATTTGGCAAAGATATAAAACAAAGTCTGGAGTACACATGAGATAAGCTTTATCCCAGAGAAATGTCCGGTTCCCGAGGGATACGTAGCTTTTTGTAATTTATATAGTTCGTATGTTTTCTAATACCACGCGGACGAAGTCGCGGGCAACAACTCGTGGTTACTAAAGCGAAAAATGCTTAGAAAAATGTTCTACAAATATACAAGTTGTTGAATTCAAGGTATCTTTCATATGCGACCGTAATTCATCGAAGTTGCAACTTTTTGTATTCAAGAGGAATTACGATGTTTTTTACGAAGATGACAAGGAAAAGTACGAAGAGATTCCTGAGACTGCGACGTCATTACAATAGCTATTGTGTTTTGATATTATGTTCTCATGCTGACTTGTAGAAGTAAATTAATTAAAGCAGCAACTCCCATATTTTTCTAAACAAATTAGGATATGTTAAATGTTTTAGTAAGATTTAAAATAGAGACATTTTAAATAATAATAAATGCGAAAGTGTGTATGTTTTGATGGATGTTTGTACGAGTATTTAGGTATCTCCTAAGCAGCTGAACGTATCTCTATAAAATTTATATACTAAACATAGGCTACTTCAGATTTTAATTCCTTGCGCACAAAGACGCTCGCGGACAAAATCAATCAGATTCAAAATGATGTTAGCTTCCACTTTTAAGAAGTTACGACATTTCAAAATAAAGATGGACCGGAAATGTCTATATAATTTGGTTTATGTCTTCTACCGTTGAATGTTTTAGATGGCTTTGTTTTATTTTTCGTTCATCGAGTGTTCTATCGGCACCGTGTATCTATTCTGTTATCGAGTTGTCACATCACCACGCTCAACTTCCTTCTTTCATCTGTTTACTCCCTCTGCCCTCTGTACAGAATTTTAAAAAAATTAATGGTCTCAGCATTTCCGGCTAATGTTGTAGTAGTTGGGTAGACTTAGACCTAACATTTTTCAAGTTTATTCGCAATTAATAATAATCCTAATGACTTAATATTTGGGTTGGTAAATCTGTAAACGTTAGCGTAGTGAACTCATTAGCCGGGGAAGTAGTACGCGTCGCTCAGCCTCTGAACAGTTACGTGGGTTCCGTTAGCACATGTAATACGTCTACAACCGGGAAACACGAAGATTTATAAATATAGGAATCTTCAATATTTGTACAATTGTGCTGAGTCAAAGTGCAAATGTCTCTCGTAATAGGATTGTTGACAAATTGTTATATCGTTGATAAACATTTGTACGTTGTTAAAATTATTAATTTCTGAGGTCTACGAGATAACCTCAACGCAAATACTATTAATCATTCATATGTCGTATGTATATACATTAATAGTTAATCATAGGTGTGATTATTATATTACTATTATAGACTAGCTGTTCCCGTGCGGCTTCATCCGCATGAAATAATGAAAATTTTATTTTATTGTTTACTTTTGCCAAATTATCAATAGCAAATGTCAAAATGACATGACATGACAAACTTTGGCAATCTATTTTTCTTAATGTTGGCAGCAACTTATGGTCTCTTTCCCACATTAGGGTTTTTATCCAAAATATTTACTCCCCAAGTGTAATGACGTGAAAATATATAGCCTAAAGCATGACGTAAGTGTAGGGTTTTTTTTTAATAAAAAAAGAATTATCCAAATATATGCTGTAATTGCTGATATCTTAGGCAACAAAGAAGTGTGTGTTTACGCTTTATTACAATAGTATAGATATCAAAAGTTTGAGACAAAGACAAGAATGGTTTGATTTTTAAAGCATTAAGATGTTTTATTTATTTAATCTTACTTTTTTCCAAATCGTTTGTATTGATGTCATCTTTCTTTCTGCTGTTTTCCTATTGTATTTATTACATTGTTGTATAGCAAGAATACTATAAATATGTAGACCTATACTCTAGTGAATAAATTACAAAAAACGCGCATTCGACGTTCCCAAAGCTTCTAAAAACTTTCGTTGCAGTCCTTTTCATAATACGGAGTATTACGAGGACCGACATAATGGCACTTTCGCTTTGCCTTTGTTGATTTCGATATATGAATGCTTTTCATTGAGTGCGGCTGTCGACGACCGGGTATTCAGGCTTGTTCACACGGGATCGCCAGCGGTATTCCTCCGGTAAGTTGCATTCGCTAGGGTTGATGGACCAGCTTAGTAAAATCTCTTTACATACCAATAAGATAGAAACAGAAGGCTATAATTTACTTGTAATAACACGCAATTCTATAACCGTTTTAAGCTATACATTCAGATAAAAGTAATCTTAAAATGTATGTAATTTTAAACATAACTAGATGCTAGTAGTTATACTTTATTTCAAGATGATTTTTTTTCATGTCTATGAATCTAACAATACATAATGGACAGAAATTATATCTGGACCAATAACATTTATGGAACATTCCCGTTATTTACTTAATCATATATTCAGGCTCGATACAAGCGTACAAACCCTTCACCGTGCAAAGATCATGCAACTCTAGAGGTGTCGAATTGCATCGTCTGGTCGCTAGGGTTGCCTATTTCTGATTCCATTATCTACTAAAAATCGATCAAACCCTTTTTGCAAAAAATACATCATAATTAAAGTACATATATGTTGATATATTGTGTGGATGATGGTGAAAATAAATAAAACGATGGCTTGAGAAAATGCACGGCGTATATTCAGTGAACACAAGATGGAAGAGGAAGTTACAAAAAAGTGTTGCCACTAAATACATTATGATTGCATTCTTAACTATTTCTAACAGTATAGCAATGTAACTAATTTAAAACTGAACTTTTATTAGAACAAAGAAATTGCATGTCTGATAATTTTTATGTAGCAAGTACACATGTTACAAGTCAATTTGCAGTTTAAAATGGATTTAAACACCAATTAGTTAGAAGCGTAGTTATAATATTTGCGTATGTAATATGGTATCCCTAGCGTCAGTGATTCAATTCGCGGATGACATGTCAGTCGGAACGCTTTCACTCTCTCGTCTCGCCTCCACCTCTCTGATTCTTATCTAATATAGAGACCTTGGATCCTCCGTGTGCACTGCATGCATCTCAGACTGTATGTTAAGTATTTAAAGATAATACTATGAAAAATATTGAAATATCGATAATCTAATAAGTCCTTTTGACTTGCCTATCTGAAATAAAACAATGGCTTTTAAGATTTTGGTGCAGATTTTGTTTATTACGATTTCTCACTCTAGATACATGGAGATTTTACTAATTTTAGGTACGCACATTGTCATCGATGACTTTAGTGTATTTTTGCTTCAAATTAAAACTTCGAGAGCGTTACAGATCAGTAAAAAAAAAGACAGAATTTATAAAAAGTAAGTAAATAATATCGGTTATTATTTTGTATGCGGCCTAGAACAATATTTTCCAACTCAAAACAGAATAAAATCGATTCTCACGGCGCGAAACGGTCCTGAGTCCCGCTAGTCAACATAATTGTGACTGAACAGTCCTGTCACGTAATAAACACGTCTAGAGCCTGCTGACTAACCTCAGCTAGTCAACTTTTATTACTTTGTAATAGAGTTCAAATTGCAACTTGCGAGGATGAGGAATGTAGAGCAGGAGCGATTGGCAGTATTTCCGCGCGCCGACCCCTTGCGCCTGTGACCTACAGAACCGCGACTTTTGGTTTCATGAAAGTCGAGGAAGTGCAACAAACTGGATTATATGTATTTAATTTATAGCGTCAACTTTATAAGAAGCTTACAATAATGCTGAAATTAACACTCTTGGTATTTAGCCGTTGTATTCTTGCAAGCAAGGCAACATTTGTGTCAAATTTCATCGAGATTTTAGAGACACACATCCATCAATTTACAATATTAGTAAGCAGTAAAATAATAGTTTTAGCTTGTTCATTCAACATTTTTAATAGCAAATTATTTATCAACAAAAATGACAAAATATCATATTTCATTTAGATGTATTAAGACTCTTCATCATCTTTCTGTTCTTAAATTTGGTGTGCTTTTGTTTCTTGTAAACGCGACCAAAGAAACAACTACTTATTTCCTTATTTAACATAATTATTGTAACTGATAAAATTTCCTTTCAAACTTGAAGCGGACTGGTTTATTGCCTCAGTGCATATTGCAACTATTTCCTGGTTCCCTACGTTTAAGCTACAGTTAAAATTATGAGCTTTTATTGTAATTATTGAGATGGATATCCTTTTAGTAGCTCCTCCTCCTTCCTTTTCTATTCGAATTCGAATTCTAACCATCTTAGAACGTAAATATTGCGTTCATTTTTGAAAATATGGTATTCAAATTAATCCCATGAATTGGATAAAAAACAAGTAAAGATCGATAGACCCTTTAACTGGGGCACTTCAAACCGTTAGGTGACCATGACCGCGGCAAAGAGCGATGACTTTGGTATGGCCTTTGTTGTAAGCAAACTTTATATGCAGCCAACTCAACACGAGTTAAAGTAAAATAGGCATTATTTCTATGTTATAAGAGCTACAAGTTGTTTAATGATTGTAATTTTGAGTTGTTTTTTATGACGTCGTCTGTCACGTAAGAGCCGTGATGTCAGGCCCTGAATTAGGTCGCGCGTACCGTTAGATAAGATAGGAGTGTAATGGAGGGCTACTTAATGAGATTTACAGCTTCTTTGTTGGAATTACGATAGCGAGAAAGATTTAATAATGATGTTGGAGTTTCTAAGATTAGATTAATGATGCGATGAAAGTGATAAGACATAATAATTTAATAAATTTTGGTGTTTCTATGAAATTGTTAATTTATACTATTAGTTTAACTAACAAGAAAAGCGAATCTAATTAAAATGTTTATATGTTAACGTAAAAAAAACAAACTTATTTGCCCGTTAATATTTTATGGTCCATCACATATTTTATAATGTAAGCCTAGTTGTGTTTATTTTATTACAATACTAGCTTTAGCACGCGACGGCCGCGTGATGTCAACAAGTAATAAAAAATATAGCCTATGTACATAGATAAATTACCTCTCTAATGGTGAAAGAATTTTTAAAATCTGCCCAGTAGTTTTTACGTGAATCGATTACATACAAAAATACAAATCTTTCCTCTTTATATTAGTAAAGATTTTATTACAATACTAGGTTTCGCGTGGAATTAAAAACAAAAGTAAGAAGCTTATGTCTTCTTTCAGACTATCCAATACATCTATGCCTTTCATTGAAATCCGTTCAGCTATTAGGCTAAAAACTCAAACAATTGTCTATCAGATTTTTCGCATTTGCAATATTAGTGTATAATAAAAACTACGTTAATTTCATAACAGTATAATGTAAAGCATAGCATTTTCCAGTCGCGTTCTCGCCAAGATAACGGTAAAATACCTTGGTGGAGCGGTACACCATTAGCCCCGACTGGTCGGGAATTAGCATCGCTTGTCCGCCTCTCGTTTGTAAGGAAATTGTTTGATACCAGTACTAGGTTATCCGTGTTGTTCTAACTGGTTGTCCGCCTACAAGTACCAAACATGGTGAGACGAGGTATATCCGATAATGGCTAGGGTCTAGTTCAAGGTTGCAATCGGATATATTGGTACTTCTTATTTTAGAAATTCGGCACGTTTTTGTAGTTAGCAATATAGCATGTACAGTAATTAATGGATAATCCTAAAACCCCCTATAGTGCAACAAAAAAGTTACTGGTAGTGTATCGATTGTTGAAGGGAAATTAAAAAAACACTTTTTTCCCTTTGAAGTAAAACAGTATAGTAAGTTTACCGTTATCTTACCACACTTATAGGAAGTCAACAAACGCTACCACGATGTCATAAGTGCATCTTCACATAATTATGTTGGTAGTTAGTAGAAATTGTGTGTCCGATTGTAACGGCATTGTAAGTGGCCGGGTGAAGGGCGGCTGTAGCTAACTGTAGCACTGTTAGACCCCGTAACTGGTATAGTAACATTCCAACGTTATTAAGGATCGTAATTTAGCAGTTATAACTGCGCAGAGTGACAAGCGTGTGTTGCGTAGATTTCTCTCGTCCTCATATCCCTAGAAGTCTATCTGAAAACTAGAATTGTATTTTGAGCAGTGTTTTGTTTGAAATGACGAGCGGGTATAAAGTTTGAATATCACTATACTAGGGCAGCCCTGGTTACCGTTACTGCAAGATCATGGTCGACACTAATTTGATGCCGGTAGGGTTATGCTCAACTCTAAATGCCAAAGTTGTTATACTTTAACCAAACAAGATATTTAATATGTTGAGATCTTGTTAGTGAGATCTTCTAGTGATTGGAGAGTAACATTATTAAACTCTGAGACAAAATAAACCAACTGAAATAGCCGATAGTATCAACGTCGGTAGCCAGTGATCGTTATCAAATAGGAACAACATTAGTTACAGCATGCCAGTAACATGTAAATTATATGTGAACTCTATTAACATTCCGAACATAAAAAGTTTTAGTTTTTCTTAAATTGCCCTGAATCAAACCTTATCTTGATAAATACGTTAAACGACGGAAATCCTAATCTACATTAAAAATGGATGTTATTATGTTTTAGTGCATTTTAACACGTTCACTTAAGTGTGTTTAGGTAATTGTGAAATTAAAACTGTTACAAACGATTTTTAATTTACGAAAATTCCGAATTTTCTCAGTAAATAACATGCGGAGTTACATTCCAAAATAGAATTATTTAGTTACTTCTATAGTATTAATTTAAAACGTGACAAAATTTATGTCATCATAGGTTTGTTCTTACGCGTTGACAATAAACATCCATCTATCTAAACTTTCGCATTTATAATACATAATATTAGTAAGCGAAAATTTTGTACGGATGTTTGTTAGAGTTTGTAGCCTAAACGGCTGTACGGTCTCTATGAAATTTAGCATAGATATAGAGGATAGTCTGAAAGGATACATAGGCTACTTGCTTTTGTTTTTTCTTATTCCACGCGGACGGAGTATCAGGCGAAAGCTAGTACAAAATAATATTTACATGGTACAAGTAACAGTATAATAAAATGTCGGAATTACTTGTTATAAAGATACAAAGGTAATTCTATTGTAGCAGTTGTCTATATGTGATTTTCTCACAAGCGTTAAAGTGCAAGAATTGCTATGATGTTATTGAGGAGGTCGTTGACTTTCGCGTGAGGGATTCGCGGAAGTGCAAGGCCTATGCAGACCCTATTCACAGTCAAGTGCGATCAACCTGAACCCTCATTGTTCTTCTTGTTGTTATAGTGGCCATCTCGTTGTTAATTCCCGAGACAAGACAGAAAAAAATATTTTATTTTCCTACGATAGTATAGTATCTTTTATTATACTAGTTTTTAGTATTTATGTCATTTTCTAAAACTTTGTGGTTTTAGTGACTTTTGATGGGTAGTTTTCAACCACTTATTATTTATAGTTTCATTTAACTAATGTACACTAAAGCATTCCCACAGAAAGAGGTGATTTTCTAAAGTATATTAATTAAAGTGCTAATAAAATAATAATAAACAAATAAATAGAATAATTATTTACATCAACTTAGCCTAATTTAAAATTTTATTTTAAAAATGAAACATTTAAAAACGAATATGTAGTTTGTAGGCAATATCCATAAGTTGCGTAAGCCCTTGTTACCTTAGTAAAAACTTAGCTTAGCATGTTCCACCCTGCAACTTATCTTTTCAAAGCGTACGATAATGCCGCATGCATTCCGCAGGTCCTTACAATGTAGGTATATTTTGCTCTTCGATCCACGAACAAGATATTACTTACAACTAATGCTCGCTTTACAATTATTTATTGAGTAGATAATGTAACTTCCGAATATTGTTACATTACAGATAATAAATTCTACAGAAGAATAGATTTATTTACAAGGTTCAAATATTTAAACATAAGAGCACACTCTTGCACTTGAACATAAACACAACAGTTGTGCGATAGTCGATTGTTTCGCTGCCAAATCAAATTATTATCACAACTAAAAATCAGGTAGTGTGCGCACCTCCATATAGTACATAGGATTCAAAGCGAGACTGAACAGTTGTGCGATAGTTTATTTTCAAGTGTACACTTTCTAAAAGCCGCAAAAGTCAATCTAAGATCTAAACGGTCAAATTCTAATTGACGAAGAGTCTACTCCTTACTGAAGTCCCTATATGACTGGTCCAGAAAAAATTTAAAATCACTTTCAATTTTTTATCGAGAGCGGCGTCAATCGAGATTGCCTCAATTTGATTCACATAGCTTCGCGATGATGTTTTTATGGTATAGCCACATACCAAGGTACGGTGTGGCACTGTATAGCTTTGCTTTATAGAGGACCGTGTAGCACTGTGCCGGCCATGCTTTATAGAGCACCGTTAGTACTCGCGGCATCGTTTTGCTCCTACTAGGAAATGCACCAGCGCTCGTAATGTCTTCTTTTTGTTACTTCGAGCGAGAAGATATGGCACTGGGAAGCGATCGAAATTCCCTGAATACAATGAATTGTTCATTCGTTCTAGAAAATCAATTGTTCTGTGATTGTCATGGACAAAGGTGTTTTGATATTCATTTTTTAGCGCATAGCAAGTTTAGTAAAAGTAAAAAAAAAACAATTTGATATCAATTTTCAGCTGATACTGTCCACGGACTGTTGAAAAGTAGTTAATTAAGAGCTTACGCCTGCGTGGTTTAAAAAAACAAAAGTAAGTAGCCTATGTGTTCTTGCAGACTATGCTCTACATCTGTTTCAAATTTCACCGATATCTGTTAAGCCGCTTATGCTATAAACTCTCACAAACAACCATCATTCCATACATATAATCTTTTGCATTTTTAAAATTAGTAAGAAGTAAGATTGATAAATCATCAGAATTTCTTACAACCTTCATTAAATCTAACTGACATCTTTGTTCAAAAGCCGTATCCAGACATGCAACAAAATTTGCATTAATTTAGACAAGAGACGTGTCTAGAAAGAGAAAAAAACATGGAGGTCAACTCATACTGCAGTAATAAGGCACGTAAATAGCCATTATTAAAACAAAAGAAATAAAATTCAAATGAGATATTCGACCTCTTTTCTTACGACCTTGTCGCGAAAACTTGTTGAGTATCGCGAAATTACCTTTCGCTTCGCCAATTTGTAAAAGATGCTTCTGTAAGTCGTTATCCAAATTTTATCACGGTATAAGTTTCTTAATTTAATTTTATGCAGTCAAGTTACACGAACGTTTTATAGGAAGTTGAGTAACTTAATTTATACATTGGATAAGTCGGAAGTGTTTATCATATTCAAACGCGATTAGTTTCCCGAAACATAGTTGTTTTTTTCATGATTTTAGTTGTACTAGTTTTCACCCGACTCCGCCCGTGGGGAAATTAAAAAAACAAAATAGCCTATGTATTCTATAGTCTGGAGCTGTCTCAACATATATGCCAAATTTAATTGATTCCCGTTCAGCAGTTTAGACTACAAACTCCTAGAAATATCCATCCGTCTTAACTTTCGCATTTATGATATTAATGAAAATAAATCATTATTTTGAGCATTAACCTATATACTAACAGTCTTGTGTAGCTTTGACTCAAAATACTGAGATAAATAAAAATAAAGATGAATTTTACAAAAAGCTTTCTTAAGTTCCTATCAATTTTATTCAGGTTTAAACCTTCCGAAACATAAAGAAAACATTTATGTAATGATTCGATAATTTCACTTTAGTTATAATTAATTTAATAATAGTATATATGTAGCTAAAACAGTAACAACGCGTGCCTCAAGACTCATACAATAGGCGATTCCACGCGGTTCTCCCCACGATGTTTTCTCTTTTACAACTTAGGGAACGAAAACAAAACGTAACACTGTATAATAGCCATTTACCGAATCGACATATTAGTAAATACTTTTACAAATCACCTATTATCAAAGTTTTACTTCACTGATAAAATAAATTGAATATGAGAATTACTGGTATTTACTTTTTCAATTCAAAATCCACCTGAAAAAGATCACTCGCGTTAAGTAGACGAAAAGCTATGAATGGATTTTTATATTATTGTTAGCCTTAAAATTATTTAATTATTTTTTTAATTATGTATATTACTAGTTGTTGCCCGCGACTTCGCCCGCTAGGCATTAGATAACATACGAACTATATAAATAACAAAAAGCTACGTATCCCTCGGGGATGGAACATTTCATAGGGATGAACCTTACCCCATTTGTACTCCAGAGTTTGTTTTACATCTGTGCCAAAATTCCATAAGATATGTTGAACCGTTGCAGAATGATCGAGTAAACATTAAAAAACTAAATTAAAGAATCCCACGGGAACCGTAACTATTTCAGGGATAAAAGTAGCTTATGTGTTCTTCCAGACTATGATCTAAACCTGTGCCAAATTTCATCGAGATCCGTCAGCCGTTTAGACTACAAACATTAACAAAGATCCATCCATCTAAACTTTCGCATTTATAATATTAGTAAGATATGATATACATATAATATATGATTTTAACATTTTTCAAATTATTTTTACTGCTTATTCTAAAAAAAACTAGACGCGAAATAATATTTATTTAATCCGAAATAAATTATTCTACATAGGATCAAAATAGCACAAAGAACGTTACATAAATTCTATAATTTTAAAATCTAACCGTTTGTTGTGACATCGCTTTCCAAATAACAGAAATATCACGTAACGTGAGATTTAAATTCAAGATGTGGTGTGGAAAGTAAAAGATAGTCCATGTTACGGTAAAACCGACGCAAGGAATCGATGTTTGCGAATATAAAGTTAATGTAATTCGCTATGCAAAGTGAATAACTACCGGAATTACGTAACGCGAAAAAAAAATCTAGTGCAAAACTTCTTTTATGCACCTTTGTAATTTGATTGTAGTTTTAAACAGGGTATATTTGACATGTTGTATAAAATTGCACTTTAAAACATAAATAAAAAAAAAATGTTATTAATCAATTTTTTTAACCTAACGTTAATTTCAATTATTACTACAAAAGTATTATTATAGTGTAGGTTTTTAAAATTATGATCAGAAAAAGGGAGTCTAACTTCTTTACAAAACTTTTCATGCGAAATATCTGCAAAATGAGAACAAAAGTAAACTCATAAATAATTCAGCGGTTGAATGACCTCCAACTAATTGCAAAGATGTACGTAATGCGCTTAATTTGTGAATAAAAGAAACCATTGCGGTAAGAGCTGATAAATATTTATAAGAAGCAGTTGCCGCATCGCTGCGTGTCGTGAAAGTATGTCCAAACATTAGTAAATCTTATTTAATTAAAAAATTGTTATACTTGAACGTGAAATATGTAATTTTTATTTTGTAAATTCCGTAAATTCAATACATCTAAAACCGTGAGATAGTTTCAAATGAGCCAGCGATGCTTTTAGATTTATACAAATAACCCATCCTTCCACTTAAATCGGGACCTAAATAAACTTGCACTTTTCTAATAAAGTTAACGTGAACTAAAAAATAACTCTGTCAATAATTACGTAAAATATTCAAATTAGATTTTCCGCAGCATTGAATAACAAATTTTAAACAACAGTCAAAGAATTCCGTACAAAACTTTTGTGCAGAAATCGCTTAGAAAAATATGCTAAAAGCGCTCTTTTCGTCACTTTACATAAATTACTTTTCCTACAGGGTATTGTAATGGTTACATACTTGTAGAAAGGATTAGTCTTCACTTGACCTACCTCATACGTAATGTTTATTTTACTTTGAATGTATTGTTTAAGCAAACACGAACACATAATATGCCACCTGAGTATTTTGTAACGACACTGACATGTAGTGTGTCCACGTTTTAGGCAGGACTGTCTTTAACTAGTTAACCTGAAGTAGAACTGCATTTCGTCTATAAGTGAAGTCACAATTGGCAAGTTTTAATTTAGCTATCTTATAGGGTAGTGGACACGGCAATATAGAGAATGGATAGAAAAAAAATGTCCTATTTTGTTTATCCTCTCAGAACAATTAGATGGTTAACGATCTTAAACACAAATCTATTCGTAATAGGATCTTAAAGAGTTTCACATCTTTCTACTTTCATTGGAATCTTTAGACATAAATAGCTCGTTTACCTTTTTAATTATGGGTTTACTCTGGTAATACCAAACTAGTGTACAATAAGCGGAGACGTTTGAATAGTAC
>NW_013527804.1:3952428-3965046 GCF_000836215.1 Papilio polytes
TGTAGAAACGATTTTTGTTTAAGTTACACGTGGAAATTTAATTTATAATTACATCTTTTTATAATACTAATATTATAAATGTGAAAGTTTATATGGATGGATGGATAGATGTTTGTTAGAGTTTGTAGCCTAAACGGCTGAACGGATATCGATGAAATTTTGTGTTGATGTAGAGGCTTGGAAGAACACATAGGCTACTCACTATTGTTTTTTGTAATTCCACGCGGACGGAGTCGCGGGCGAAAGCCAGTTAGACATACAAATTAATAAAAATAATAATAGAATTTTAAGTGCAGTTTCGACAGACTTTAGGAAGAGCTGAATAAAATGTAATGAACCGTAATATTAACTTATTATTCAGACTATAGTTGACATGCAAAAAAGTACGTCACTTTCTACGGCAATTCATCTCAGTTACAAACAAACGCGCATACGCATGTATGTAGCCATGTATGACATTTTTTGAACTTTTAATTATTTTTGCTCCTATGTTCAAATAATATAATTGAGGCTAGTTACATCTTCATTACCTTTGTTTTATTACCTGTTTGATTCTAAATATGAGAACTAATGAAGCTTTTGCAGTTACTAGATAATTTACAATGGCAACTTTTATAAAGTTGCGTTCTGTAATGGAGGTTTGTAAAAGAATTTGTTTTCATTAAATTATTAAAAATCAGTAAATTAAAATCGTTATTTTCCAAATATTAATTTGCTTGAAATTTCAACTAATTTTGGTTTTAAAGTATCATATTACTTTAAAAATATTTTATTAAACGGTTAAAACGAAACAGTATTTAATATGACGTTTAATAACTGTAATAATTTCAACGGTGAGAGTTTAAAGTGAACGTTCTCTCAGTAACTTAGTGTAACATAACAAACAAGCTGTAACTTACCTCTCCAGCAAACAAATGAAATTAATTTTCTTCACGTAAACATAACTTAAAACAAAACATAATTAAAACCTTTACAAACACCATTTGTTTTTTAAAAACCATAGACAATCGCGCGTTAGTTTGACGTTAGATGACGGGAAAGCGGCCCCGTGTATCGCGGCACGCACTCGCCTATCAACTGAATGTTTTCTTACAATTCAAACTTCGAAGCCCACCACCTCGGCCGCAAATGTTTCTGCCACCTGCCCGCATTAACGGGATGCGTTTGCGCACACGGATTGCGTGTAAATCAGATTAACCTTCATTTTAAGACCATATTTTAATGGTTAAAAAGATAAGAACGTAGATAATAAAACACTTTAAGCAATCTTCTAAGGGTACATTTTTAGGACATAATTTTTCTGCAATAGAATGATGTAGAAATGTACGTAAACAATGTCTTCAATTTTATTCAACCCAATTTATAGGGTTCCATCTGGTTTAACTAGATTTCTCGCAAGCTTTTGTCGTCCTAATTGTTACTTTCTAAATTGACCTACAATAAAATCACTCCTGTTATATTACGAAAGCTAGGGCGGTAAGTTTTGTTAGGATAAAGAATACTGAATCAAAGCTGCCATTCATTTTAACTATTACCCTATTTTTTTTTAATTCATGTGTATTTATTTAATTCAGCAAAAGTAATCTAAGGGTCCACTCTACTTAGTCGCGTTAGCACTCGCAGTGCGGTGCGAGAGATTTCCTGTCCACGCTTGCCATAGCTCCCGCATGATACAACCGTTTTCATAGGTCATTAGGGCCCGTCATTTGACCATATCCTTACTTTTCTCTACCGCATATTGTACTCTTCAATTGAATCCCCGTATGACGCTTGCGATCATTTCCATTAGTCGTTAGCACGTGTGCGAGGACTTCCCGAATGCTGTATAACGAACTAGTTGTGGACTAATAAAATTGCCCCCTAAAGACTATGTTAGGCGTAAACTAGGCGTAAAAAATGAAGCGCGTCCATACGAATTAAACATACTTATTCATTTGTGTAATTGCGTATCAAATGCCTAAAATTAATATAAGGTTTAATTGATAAACAATATAATATTTTTCTTGATAACGAAAACCTATAAAGATAATTATTGCTTCAAAACAAAAACAGAGATACGACTTTGTTATAGCGCAATAATTTTTTTTAAAAACATCATTAAAATCAATAATGTTGGATGTATTGAGAAATAGACTTTCTAATAATAGGTCGTACGTTTTGTTCCAACAAAAGATTCCCAAGCTTTTTTTTATAAATCCAATACATATTACTGGTTTCTATGAACCCACTCTAGCTAAACTTACTTGTGAAGTATCAAGTTCCTCGCCATCTTTCACCATAAGGGGGAATTGAAACGTCTGTTTTCACTGTGTTCACTGAAAGGTAGCTGACATAGACGGGCACATTATAGGCTTATTGTAAATAAAAAAAACATTGTATAAACAATACATATATTTTGGTCTACGTAAAACACGATAGAGAATACATATGTCATTTGAAAAGTCTAATACCTAACACAATCATTTAATACATCAACCCTGAATAATAAAATCTTTTATTTGAAAACAGTATAAAAATGCCTACACGTAATACTTATAACCGTCGGTTTCCACTGTCTAAAAACTTGTGTTGTAATTTTTTGCTTATATAAATCGATCAACACCGACTTCACGTAGGAAACACCACATGAGCGTGCAAGCAAGAGCGCGGAACAAACAAGAGAGGCACGATCAGCCTAAGCGTTAGACATTTGATTTTTCTCTTTTTCTTTACATTTTTTTCGACAAATTCAGTGAAATTTTTAAAGTTACGTTACATTTGTTTGAAAAAAATAACTTGCTGTAAAAGCCGGAGATCAAGGTAATTAAAAATATCCCTGTAAAACTAACAAGCATTAAGCAATACTAAATTGGACCACACCTAAAATTTCTAAAGTTTCTAAACATTCAATATTCTTAATACTCGCAGGAAATATCAGTCAGTGCCTTTAACTAGTTACCAAATAAAATAAAATAAAAGATAACCCTCATAGCACGTATGTTTATGAACGAAAAAGATTATCATAATTTTCTACATTCCCATTTAAATAATTGAATCATGCAAGATGCAGTTTTATTACATTTTTAAAAAAAAATATTAAACACATCTTTTTAAATAAAAAAACGACAAAAACAATTAATTAACATTTTGGATGAGCTACATTAGAATATCTTTTTTTTTAATTATCTAAATTAGTGCAAATTAATTAATAAAAATGTTGTTAAAATCAATTGCTTATTTACTTTTTAAATTAAGCTTAAATAAAATAAAATACTTACATTCACAAAGTCTAAAATTTTAAAAACAAAATTTAGTTTAATGACTTGTAGGATAGTAACTGGACTTAAATAATCGGCTGCGGACTGATTCTGAAGTTCAGATCATGACTTGAACTATTGAGCTACAACTCAACTACTAAATTGACATGTCATGGCTCAACAAAGTACTATAACTATAAAATTCAAGGAGCCAAATTTGCAACTCAAAACTGAGTGAATCCGTTCACTTATTTGCTTCAAACTGAGCTGATCTGCAGGTCATCAATTTTAGTTGAGATACCCATAACTAATATTAACTAAATATGTAAGATAAAACAAAAATACATAACTATTTAAACTTAATATAATTCAGGTTCAATCACAAATATTTTAGCTAACCGTAAAACTCCACTGCCAATACTTATGTTGTCTTCGTTTTGTCAAAAGAGAGTGAAAGGGACGAAATCATGTAATACAAGTGATAGGAGTCAAACCGACTATAGATTTATGTTTCTTCAATATTAGGATTCTCGGAGAATAGTTGGTGATCATTGTATGTACGTAAATATTTCTTAGTGAACAAATAGAGAGTTAGACCCCATTTCATCATCGCAAACGACCATATCAAACGGATTACGATACTCGTCTGAACTGGAATGACACCTGAAAACACATTTCAATGAAAACATTGACCCAATATTACAGATAAATAACACTAGCAATTAAAATTTCCTTATCACATATGTAATTAATAAATTATCTATTCTTATGCAGTTATAAAGTATAAACATATATCACTATAACATTGTATAAAAGTCTTTTAGAAAAGATTTTAGTAACCAGACTTGAAATAAAGATTCCAAATGATATGAAATAATATTGATGGGTGAAAAGCTATTTGTTTTAAGCGTCATTAGGTTACATGTTCTGGATAGCCATTTAATATTTCATTTGAAAGAAAAAAAAACATAAAACCAAATCCAATTGAAAGATTTTCAGACCAGTTAAAGGTTAAAATTACTATAATTCTGCATACTTCTTTATTTATTTCACATTGAAAATTTGCTGAATAACATATGAGTTAATATCGCCTAAAATGGGGGTTGAAACAAATAACCTTTCACCCGTCTATATAAGTGTTCAAATATTGTGGTGCAGTGTGCAGCGCACTGCAAGATAGTACAACATCTAAATCTTATTAAATTAAGGAATTTCAATAAAAAAATAATAAAGGAGAACAATGATACCTTGTTTATAATAGAATTCCAAGAATGTGTAAAATAATGTCAGAGCTAATCCAGATACAAAGCCGACAATTCCAAAATCTCCGAGATATTGCAAAGCTTTCCTTGAGAAGTTAACATGCAAAGACTCCTTCAGATAATGACAGTGCAAAACAAGGGTTAAACATGCATGTATACCTGAAATCAAATGTCGTAACCTTGTAGTTTTAATTACAGAAAATCTTGATACATTGTTTTTAAGACATAAAAATTCAATTTAGCATCTTCTTATACAGATTTGTTGAATGGATCAACTTATGTCACAATATCTGACCTACATATTACATACAGCAAATTTCACATAAGCTTGTAGGGTAATCTATATCATCCACTAAAACACCGTCAGCTGTTATTGTAAATTCAATCGCTAATACATTAAATTTTTACACATCTATTTTAATTATTAGAATATTAACACTGATTTTACTTACCGGACAACAATGCCCACATTCCAGCCTCTACGTTGGCGTAAACTAGACAAAAACATATAAAAGCTGCAATACCTAAGATTGAGCCTAAAGTGCTAATAGCTATGTAAATCTTTGTACGTAACATCTTGAATCGCGAATAGCTAACTTATAAATGAACTTCACATGCGATTTGAATTATAAATATTTATACCAGCAGGAAAATAAACAAATAACAATCATTTACGCCACCAAGTAAATCCAATGAGATGACATTTGTCAATTGACAGTTTGACAGTGACAGTTATTGAAGAGAAAACATTTGTCGTCGGTCATAGATATTTATAATAGATAGGCGATTGTTTAGAAATGACAGCATTCCTTCATTGCGATTTAAATGCTCCTTTTTCTTTATACAATAAAAGGGGCAAACGAGCGGCGGGAACACAGAGGTGGTCAACGCCGCCCATGGATATCCGCAACACTAAAGAAACTACAGATGCGTTGCCAGCCTTTGAGGAAGTGATAGGCTTTTTGATGATGTATAAATGAAGTTTAGTACTGTTATTCGTTCGAAGACTTGACCGTGATCAACCGCAATCATCACCGCGAAAATGGCAGAAATCAAGTTGACACAAAATACTATACAGTTTATAGGCCGTCCATTTATAGAATTCAGTAAAAGAATATTTCAGATATTTTTTATTTATTAAACATTAAAATTACCGTTCAAGTTTTACATACGATTTTTTTTCTGTAATTAGAAAAGTTTAAATATTATACATTTATTGCAGTAATTTTAAGTTTATAACTTATAAATGAACACAACAATTTGAAATATATAATGAGTATTTAGCTTAACAATAATAAACTTATTTATTTTATAACTGTCGTCTTTTAGTACGTAACACTTAAAAAAAAAATTGTTTTTGTATAATCTGAAAAATTGCTAGCACCAATAACCAATCAATCACAATTAAAACTATACAAAAAATCCTAATGTTTGTGGCTAAGCTTTAAGAAATCTAAGAAGTCTAGGTTTTATTTTACTTAATGTAGCAGCATCCAACTCTGATTTCCTGTGGATCCGAAGGTGACTTCTCATATTCCCTCGCTGAGCGTAACCTCGATCACAAATGGGACATTTGTATGGAGTTTCTCCGGTGTGAAGTCTCATGTGTTCTCTCAGATAAACAACATGGTAAAAACCAGCACCACAGACTGAACATTTTTCAGGTCGCTCTCCTGAAAAGTGTAAATTATGACTTAATCTTTGACAGTCATTATCAACCAATCATCAATATTTAATTTTTATTGTAAACTAACAGACAAATGAAAATCTTAAATGTTGATTTTTCATTATAGCAACTCAAATACAATACTTTCAGGAATCTTTACTTGTTCCAATATTGCATACATATACATTTTTTTTTACATATACATATATGTATTGGCAAAATAATAGTGTCAAAAGTAATTAATAATTTAAATCAATAGATACAAACTTTTTCATATCCAAATAAGTTGACCTTTTGTTTGTTTATTGTTAACTATATAAAATAGGTTAACTATATATAACTATGTTAACTATATAAAATAGGGTCTAACATTGGCTGGACTATGGTAACACTAACACTTATAATTACCTGTATGAACGGATCGCCTATGAATTGTGAGAGATTGCAAACATTTAAAAGTTCTTTCACACATATCACAAGGGAATATTTGAGGTGTTTTTCTTATTTTCTCATGAACATATTTTATATGGCTCCGTAATTCACCAATAAATGCAAATGATTTTTCACAAGATTTGCATGGATACTTCTTATTATCTTGGTGTCTTCTCTGTATGTGACGATTTAAGTAATATTGGGAGCAACAGATGCGTGCGCAGACGGGGCATTTAGCAGGACTGTTCAAATGAACCCTTTTCATATGTGACACTAGTTTGTCCTGTTCAAACACCTCTCCGCACAAATCACACAGCTTTGGTGGTGGTTGTTTCTTTCCCTTTGGCACTTGTTTCTTTTTTACTTGGTGTATTTTCTTTTCAGTTTGCTGAATAGCAGTTTGAGTAGATTCTTTTTTATTCAGACTGAAAAAGAAAAGTTATATTAATTCACTCAAATTGTACAATCCAGGATTTGATATTATGATAATCTAATTTTTTTTACAAAATACATAAAACAATGTCTAGGAACATTTTACAGGGATGAACCATGTGTTACTTCACAACTTGTTTTATTTCTGTGCCAAATTTTAATAAGATATGTTGAATTGTTGTAGAATTATCAAGTAAATGTGAAAAAAGTGACTATCCCTCTGGAACAAGACCTATTTACAGGATCAAGAGTAGCCTGTATTCTTAAAGACTATGTTCTACATCTGTGCCATATTTCATTGAGATCCATTCGGCCATTTCGGTTCTTTACTCTAACAAATATCCATCCAAACAGTCAAAGTTAAAATATTAATTGCAAAGCAATTATAAAAAGCAAAAACAATTTTACCACCATTGTTCACCACTCCATGTAAATTCTCCTTCTAGAATAGATGATGCTACAGTATTTATTTTTTCCTTGTCAATTTGTTTCTTGGGTAACACCTTTTTTACTACTTTTTTTTCTTTACATCTACTATGTATGGAATTAACTTTTGTTGGTAATGTTTTATCATCCAAATCTTTAAGATCGGGGGATTCCTCCTTAATACTAATTTCTGGACCAAAATCTGAATCATAATTACTCGAGGCGTTCTCTATTTTAATATGAATTAACTTAGTTTCTAAGGTTTTGCAACTCTGTTTAAATACATTTATGAAATTGCAAAGAACATCTAAAGTTTCATTGCAATTATTACATATTTGACGCGGATATCCTTCTACATCTTCTATCTGGAAATAAGTGAATAAATTAATATTATATCAAATAAAAAGTAACTTATGCCTTTATTACGATAAACATACGTTAACGTGCAAACAAGTTGAAATCTTTGATTGGATGTTATTGTTTTTTAAATCCTCAACTTTTTCAAATATTGGATAAGAAGCTTCATCTTGAAGGCAAATTCTACACCTTTTATCGTAATAACTCATCTTGGTTATAAAATGTATACACCAATAAGATTTTTAGCATTACAAAAACACTACACAAGACTGACAGACTCAGCCTCAGCCAACTGTCAATGTCACTTAGACAGCACTTACATGACGTTGACTTCTATTGCGTTTTATTAGAAATATGAATAACTTGTCAGCTTTCTATTTTAAGTATTATTAAACTTCTTTAATATTTTCAATACTTGTATATATTGTGTATTTTAAGAACTTTTTATTGATTTGGGTCTTTTGCAAATTAAAAACTTGAACAGCAATTTCAAATGTTTTATTTTTTTTAAAACATATTACTGTAACAAATTGGAACATAACATTAAAACAGTTTAATTAACACAAAAATAATATAAATACTTAACAAAAGACTATTTTTAGTAATTCATCGCTTGAAGTGATCCGTGAACTTGGCTCTTGTCAAACTTTTTATGACATTTTTATGTGAAAACTAAATAGACTAAAAATCAACAATACAAAATAATTAAAAATCATCAACAGTATTTAATAAATATTACATAATTATAATTCTATTTAGGCTGCAAGAAATTTAAGAAATATTGGCCTTATTTGGCTTAATGTATCAGCATCCAACTCAGACTTCTTGTGGCTCCGAAGGTGATTTCTCATATTCCCTCGCTGAGTGTAACCTCGGTCACAAATGGGACATTTGTATGGAGTTTCTCCTGTATGGACTCTCATATGCTCCTTCAAGTAGACGGCGTGGTAGAAACCGGCACCACAAACTGAACATACATCTGGTCGCTCCCCTGAAAACCACAAATTATCTTAAAAATATCTATTTTGCTATGATTTGGATTACCAAAATGCAAGAAAAGTCTCGATAGTCAAATTAAATATTTCAGTTACTTTATTAAAAACTAGGTTTCGCCTGAGACTCCATATGTGGAATTAAAAAAAAACTACTTCCAGACTATGTTCTATTAAGTTAAATTTTATCAAGATCCATTCAGCACTATAAGCTACAAGCTCTATGAAACATCAATCCATCCAAACTAGCATTTATAACATTGGTAAGATTACCTGGACATGTTATGCAACAAAATGAGGGGGCTATAAACCAGAAAGTGTTAGGATTGAATGTGGATGGCTACAAACGTAGAGGAAGACCGAAGAAAGTATGGATGGATTGTATGAAAGATGATATGCTTAATAAAGGAGTGGACTCAGATATGACAGCTGATAGAGTATGGAAGAGCAGCACATACTGTGACGACCCTCTGTAAGGGATAAGGGCAAGTGGATGATGATGAAGATTACCTGTATGAGCTGATCGCTTATGTATTGTAAGTGATTGCATACACTTATAAGCTTTATCACATATGTTACAAGTTAATAATACTTGTCTTCTATATTTTTTCTCATGGACATATTTAATATGCACTTGTAAATCCTTAATGAATGCAAATCTTATGCCACAAGTACTGCATTGATAGTTCTTGTTATCCCTATGTTTTCTTTCAATATGACATTTTAAGTAATATTGGGAGGAACAAGTCAGTGAACAGTGGGGGCACTTAACAGGAATGCTGTAATGGACCCTTTTCTTGTGTGCAATTAGTTTAAATTCATGTTCAACCACTTCTCCGCAGAGATCACAAAGTTTAGGACCTTGTGTTTCTTGTTCCTTGGATGGTTTTTTTCCTGTCACCAGTTTTTTATTAGTTTTATGAGTTTGAGCAGTTTTGTTTTTATTTAAACTGAAATGCAAAAGATTTAAATATAGAATATTAAATTATAAATGATTCTTACAGTTGAGTAATAAAAGGAAATTTGTCTTAAAAGTTAAGGCCATTTAATCCATTAAAATTTTGATGTCTGTCAGATTAAGTGATGTTTATTATGCAAAAGATTTAAGATTTCTTTCAGTATTCAAATATAAGTGAGGTTGTGAGGTAAGTGCATATTTATTATCTGTGAGAAAATGAACATTACCACCATTGTTCTCCATTCCATGTGAATTCTCCCTCCAAAATCGAAGATGCTATTTTACTTATTTTTTCTCCACCACAATATGTTTTCAGTTGTTTCTTACACACTTTTTTTATAACTTTTTTTCTTTTACTCTTTTTTCTAGTCTTAGATTGTGTTGTTACTGATGTTTTTATATTATCTACATCCTGAAGATTTGAAGACTCCACTTTTATAGTTGTATCAATATGTGAGTTATTATTACCCTTTGTGTTGTTTTCGATTTTAATATCAAGTAACTTTTCTTGTCTTGCTACTCTATTTAAATTCATTTATGAAATCGTAAAGTATGTCTAAAGCTTTGTTGCAATTTTTACATGTTTGATGCTTGAAGTATATCTTTCTAAGTATATTTCTACAGTTATCTAAAAATATGCGATTAAATCAATATTATGTCAAATAAAAAGTAACTAATATAATGCATTACTATAAATAAAATAAACTCACGTTAACATGCAAGTTGAAATCAGATATTGGATGTTATGGTCATAATTATCAAAAATTGAATACAAGGCTCCATCTTCTAAGCAAATTCTACGCATTTTAGTATTCGATTTATTTTCCATATTTAACTGAAATCTTACTAATATTACATATGGGAAAGTTTAAATGAATGAATGTTTGTTAGAGTATGTAGCCTAAACGGCTGAACGGATCTTGATGAAAGCCATAGATCTGGAAGAACACATATGTTACTTACTTTTGTTTTTATCTAATCCCGCAAACAGGAGTAGCGGGCGGAACCTAATACAATGTAATCAAAATTCTTTCATGCGATTTTAGTTTTCCAGTATTCACAATCACAACAACAATATTGACAATTTTAATTTGTTAATTTGAATTTGTCAAATTGACATTTAATCAATTTGATCTGCCTGCGTAGATATAACTAGATAGGCTATTTTCGAAAATGATACCTTCTGCATAGTTCTGACTTAAATGCACCTTTTGTTGTTAATTGTTCTTGAAAGTAAAATCTAAGTCTATTAATAGTTCGAAAACTCTTCACCGCGTAATACCACAACCACCACAAATGAAAAATATCGTTATGCATATTTAGAAGCCTGTCCATTTTTAGAAGTCAGTGCCTACCTGTCACTGGAAAGGAAACCATAGACATCTGACAAGTGGGAATTATTGATTCGTTCTTTATACTTCATGAATTTACCCAGTTATATTTTATTAATTCTAAAATTCTGACCTAATTTTATAGTTCTTTATTGATTGGGATGTACGCTAAATTTTAACATTTTAAAATTTGAGTGTTCAAACATTACAAGATTCTTAGTACTTGAGCCTGATCACAAGACCAAACATAGACAACAGTTTTATCGACATTCGTTTTCTGTCATCAGGTGATAGGGATTGGGAGTAAAATTCCTGAAAAAGGATTTACGCTAAGATTTAACTAAATCGCCATGTCTGGAAAAGATAAATTAGCTATTTTCCCTTCCCGGGGGTAAGTATTTTATGTTTTTAATGTTACATAGGACAAACCTCAGTTATTAAAATGTTCCATGATCCCAAAATGTATTTTCTGGTTTTAGTGCTCAAATGTTAATGAAGGGCCGATTGGCTGGAGCACAGAAAGGCCATGGTCTCCTGAAGAAGAAGGCTGATGCTCTACAAGTCAGATTTCGTTTGATATTGAGCAAAATTATTGAGGTACGTAAAAACTATAAGTTTATGTCAACCAAATGCATCTATTTCTTACTAGTTACGCAGTTTTTGATTTTAAACAATATGATAATATAAAATTCTTAAATTAGATACTAACAAAGTTCTGTATTGTTTTACTTTCAGACTAAAACCCTTATGGGTGAAGTAATGAAGGAGGCTGCGTTCTCTCTTGCTGAAGCCAAGTTCACAACAGGAGACTTCAACCAGGTTGTGCTACAAAATGTCACCAAAGCTCAGATTAAGATTCGCTCCAAGAAGGACAATGTTGCAGGTAAACATTATGTATTAAACATAAAAGTCTGGTTTTCATTAGTTAGTTACCTTTTTTTACATGCGAAAAAACTGCATACTTCATCCTACCATTTCCTCAAAGGCTGACAACAAATCTGTAGTTCCTCTGGTGTTGCAGAGGTCCTTGGGCACCATTGATCATCTTGGTGTTCCTGCAGCTCATAGGCCCTTTTTTAAAATAAAATATTGAATTATTGTAATATCTGTATTTAAATATGAATTTTGTCATAGGCTCTTATTGTTTTTATTTCTTAACATATCAAAATTAACATTCATATAATCTAATCTGTTTTACAAGGCTTCATAGTAAAATGAACATTAACTTAAATTTTTGTATAAACATTACCTTGTGTATAATATTAAACAACATACAATTTTAGGTGTTACACTGCCGATTTTCGAGTCATACCAGGATGGCTCCGATACATATGAGTTGGCGGGTCTTGCCAGAGGCGGGCAGCAGCTGTCCAAGCTGAAGAAGAACTTCCAGAGTGCTGTGAAGCTGCTTGTCGAGCTCGCTTCCTTGCAGACATCATTTGTTACTCTTGATGAGGTCATTAAGATTACCAACAGACGTGTCAATGCTATCGAGCATGGTAAGTTATCTGTAGAAAATCTTATTA
>NW_013527804.1:3965575-3999521 GCF_000836215.1 Papilio polytes
CATTATGATATAGTTTGTCTAATTAAATTAGATTAGTTTGATAAATGACTCATATGAAGTATCGAATTTAATTTGTATGAAGGAAAATGCCATACTTTATAGACAGGTATCGTAGTGACGAGACAAACACACATAGCGAACAATTTTAAACTATCGATAATTGGTTTAAATAATTATCAAAGTCAACTAAAATTATTATTTTCTTATTCACTAATTTATAGGACAATTCTAGTATTGTTTATAATGAAGAGATGATGACAGAAATAATAGCGAAATCCAATTCAATTATTTACGGTTGTAGTAGTAATAAACATTTATTTACTCTCACTATGGGTTATGGTCATTATTAAATTGAGAAAAGTGTTTTTTTTTAATTGATAAGTTTTAACGAAAAATCTATCAATTCCAACTTTTGTAAGAATAAAAATCGAAAATCGATAAGATTCATGACTGATTTTACACAACCCATCCCTAATAAATTTGAAATAAATTATTTAGACACACTAAAGATCGAAGACGAATATATGTAAATAAAGATTTTTTTTTGTGACTGAGTTGTCACTGTTTGCCTTGAAGAGGCATTTACAGATTCACCGGGCTTGAGGTGGGCGAGCGCAGATGGCGCTTAGCCTAAACCTCTTATTAAAGAATTATTAACATACAAGTCTTTAATTTAAAGTAAGATTATTCACTTTAATTAAAGACATTAGATGTGAAAATGCTGTGATTTTTTTTAGTGAAAATTACAAAACAACAATTTAATATTGTTCAGTATTGATAGCTAATGTTATAAAATAGAATATGTTCTTTTCTAGTATTATTATGGATTTCATAAGTTTTTTTAAATGAATATTTAGGCTATCAATTGCAACAGAAATATCATCATCAACTCATATGTCTCCACCGAGGGGCTCTGAGCCAACCCTGAGTTAGGGTGACAGGAATATTATAAATGTTAATTTTGTCACTTTATTTGTGTAGTGATCATCCCACGCCTGGAGCGTACGCTGGCGTACATCATTTCGGAGCTGGACGAGCTGGAGCGTGAGGAGTTCTACCGGCTGAAGAAGATCCAGGATAAGAAGAAGATTATCAAGGATAAAGCGGAAGCTGTAAGTTGTTAAAAATGTTTTATACAGAGTGTTGCATAACTTTAAAACCCACAATAACAATAATTCTATACTGGACATCAACTTGTATGATGTAACAACATCAAGATGTTTGAATATTTCGATAATAAAATAAAATAATATTAAAATAATATAAATTAAATACATATTTTGTAGTAAAATGCTTTATTTCTAACTCTGTTGTTTGTTGTTGTTGTTGTTATTTTTCTATGTATGTCGTGTAAACCTATAATTAGGGCAAATTATCTGCATGTTACTTATTGTATTGTGTAAGAATGTATGTGTCATAATTTTGTACTGTTGGTTTATCTTAATAAATAAATAAAATAAAAATAAAAACTCTAAATGCAAACAATTAATTGAATAATTCACTTTCATGCAAATAAAATCTCATAGTTGTGAATTTATCGTTATTTTTTTTTTAAAATGGTTTATTATTAACAAACATAAATAAGAGGGGTTAGTGTGTTATTGAGAGACAATAGTAATTCTTATTTTTATATATTATAGTATATATCTTTACATTACAGTCTCTATATTGCTTTTACCTTACTAATAATGAGATAGTTATTACTGATTCATTATTAATTTGACTTTTAATGAGATATGTTTTTTTTCATATAGAATTATTTCCCATTAGGCCGATTGACTGGTTGGCCCAACGGTTTTATTTGTGGCTATTTTTAAGTTATGTGATGTTTGTAGGCGAAGCAAGCTATGCTGGGCGCGGGCAAGGATGTAGGCGACATCGCGAACTTGCTCGATGAAGGTGATGAAGATTTGCTCTTCTAGAAACCGGACATAGCTGTAAGCCGTAGAAGTCTGGAAAGCAGTCAAAGTTGGAACCAATGTTTATGCAAATGTTTGAACCAACTTTGCCACTTGTATTGTAAACATTACCAACCTTTGAAGCAATTTTTATGATATTACAGTGTTCTGTACATAATTTGTTGACATAGTTACTCATGTTAAAATATATCTTATTGCGTAGTGGTTACGGTTTAAAATGCGTTGACTTTCATTGGCTTTCCTTCTGCAAGCATTCCAACAATCCTTGTTAGTATTAAATAAGCCGAAATGTTATTTAAATATATTAAATATTCAACTAAAACTCGTTGACGCTTGTTTCAAGCCTTGGGTCAAAAGACCGCAGCTTATGTTCTGAGGAACGAATACCATAAGTACACCCTATATAGTATTTGTTTTTTTTGAATTGTTGTTTGTAGATCAAGATATTTTAAGTAAGCATCATGTAAATACAAGTTTGGGAAAGAAATATATTATTATTATTGAAGAAATTGTTTTATTTAATCCCTTCGTAGATTTAATTCAAACAAACATGTCAATCTATACTTCTTGCTATTATAATAAAGCGTAAACTCACACTTCTTTGTTGCCTAAGATGTCAGCAATTACATCATGTTTTTGAATAAATTTTTTTTTATTAAGAAGCCCTACACTTGCGTCATGCTTTAGGCTATATATTTTCACGCCATTTAAACTTAGGGGGTAAACATTTTGGATTAAAGCCCTAATGTGGAAAAGAGACCATAAGTTGCTGCCAACATCAAGAAAGATTGCTACGGTTTTTCATGTTATTTTGATATTTGCTATTGATAATTTGGCAAATGTAAACAATAAAATAAAATTTTCATAATATCATGCGGATGAAGCCGCACGGGAACAGCTAGTTAATAATACCGCTGCCTATGTACAATGAGACATTTGCAGAAAATGAATGTTACAGAATGCCTATCATTATTTAGGCAGAAAGTACAAACAGGGAAAGCGCATCTCTAATCCCTATTCAATCTCATTCCTGTCGAATCAATTGTTCCGCTTTTCAAATAGCCGCAGCCCAAGGTCATCGACCATTCCCCCTCCCTACGCATCTCGATACACTTAACAACGCTTATACCATACAGCGATATGCGTGAAGTTAAAAGCCGAGTCACATGTAAATAATAATACGTTTATCAGAAAATAGAAGGATGGTACTGTTACCATAATCTTAGTTCTGTAACTAAGATTAAGGGCCTCTCCCACCACTGGCTGATAGAGGCACAGATTGCGTAAAAATGACGTCACTGTCAGATAAGGGAACAAAATCCGATATTTCTATCACATTTACACATTGGATTGTAATCAGATAATTTACAATTTGGTGGGACAGGCCCTTAAGCACCAAAATAAATTACAAGATTAATACCACCGCAGTTGTTTCCTATTGATTTAGAAATATTTTTCAATAGTATGTCGTTTAATTTCGCTAGCAATACAAATCGCGCGTCATAAAACAAACCTTTATAACTTTAAACAAGCAATATTTCATTAACGATTGAAACTATTATTAAAGGTACATTGTTAAAGGTAACGACGGTAAAGGTTTGCGTTGAAACATAACTTCTCGGAACGTATAAATCCGTCAAGGGAACGTTTACTGGCGAGTTATAGTTCGTGCAATCAACAAGTACAAGTAATTATGTTAAGTGATTTATTATCAATGTAAATCAAACACGTCATTGTTGTATTAAAATATTGAATGACGTAAATGGTGTTAGGATCGCCCATGAAAGAAATAATAAAGAACGAATTTTTAGAGGAGGCCTATGGCAAGAGGCACACTAATATCTTAAAATTTTACTCTGAGCTCTGTAATCATACTAATCATACTTACTAATTTTAAATGCGAAAGTTTAGATGGATGGATGTTAGAGTTTGTAGCCTAAACAGCTGAACGGATTTGGGTTTAATTTGGCATAAATGTAGAGCATAGTTTGAAAGAACACATAGGATATTTAATTATTTTTTATTTCACGCGGACGAAAGCTAGTAATCTTCATATAAGGAAAACGTATTTAAGTTATATTTTCCGGTTACATCCACTAAACGGAAGTGTGCAGTGCGACGTGGGGCGAGGGCAAGGGGGAGGGGATCGAAAGGAAGGGGGATAATCAATACCCAAAGAACTATAAAACATTATATATTTATTACTTTATTATATAGTTAGTAAAAAATTACACGTACTTTTAACATATTCTTACATTAAAATTAAAATGTACGAGAATCACACACTAGGTTAACCACAAAAAAACTTATTCACACCATAATTTACACTTGGGTGGCTTAATATTAATTAAAAGAAAAATAAGTAAACAGATTTAGTTAAATTGCAGTTAATCAATCGACCAAATGGGCTAAAAATTCCCAATGGGGCGATGGAACGTTTGGCCAATCGACCAAACGAGAACCACCCTTAAAAAGACCCTTATAAAAATATAAATTCGCCGAAAAATGATAAAATGCAAAATAGCAATTGTAATAAGTTTGTTTTAATTGTTTATTGCGAATATGAAGTAGGTCTTTGGAGCAACACAATCTGAGTACTAACCAATAATCGAACCTATTTCGCTGTAAATGAATTCTCAGAACGATGTCGGCGCTGCGGGGGCAGCGGCGAACGGAGAGGAAGGGGTGGAACTGAAGGTCCGTATTTTCGGTATCCACTACAAATGATAGCAGCTTTTATTTCTATTGGGTTAAGAGTCATTATCGCTTACTGGCATTCTTCTTTAATTATTAAAATTCATGCTGAAATATATTATATCTCCTTTTCAGTTGTTTCTATCAGTTTGAATGTTGTTTTTTTAGGATATAAACGGAAATTAAATGTTAGATTTTTACTAAATATAAGAAATACTATGTATTGATCCACAATAATCTAGATACTTCGACATAACTATATTTACTTAAGTACTAAAAACTAAATATTAAGTAAGAAACCACCAAGGCTTCTATGCATTTAATGTGTGTATTGTGGGCATTGAACAGAATTCCCGACAGCTAAACAGCCGAATTCTGAAACGCTATTAAAAATAACAGACTTGAATATCAAGGCCACTGGATTCGAATAAAGAACCAATGTTTCCGTTTTGATATCTAGATTTATCAACATGTTTCTAAAATAATCTAAAACATGCAAATAAGAGACATAAATCTACGTTAAATCCGTCGATCTGTCGACAAAGATATCCGAGCATTCTCCTTTCATCGGCGGCTATATATTGCAGCTTCCTTTTTAATTATCCCAGCACTCTTTGTCCTCCGCTGAGCTGAGCCTCGCAACACGGCGAAGTGCTCGGAGATCATTTAGCAAATGTTTTGTTCAATGCACCAAATAACTTTCATACGCTGCGTCGGGTTAAAGCTACTTAAGATATTAAAAGAGAACGATTACAAGACTCGGGCCTTTTTGTAAATGTATGCAAGTTGGGTTTTTTGAAAACTGTGATTATTTTAGTGTTGAAAAATGTGTCAGTGTGTTTATAACTTTTATTTACAAAGTAGTTTAACTAGTGTTTATTAATTTTTTTGCGGTATAAAAGCGCTTTTTATTGTTAACATACTGGCACATAAACTTCCTAATTTTTTCGAAAAAAAAAATGATGAAAATATAATCATGTAGAAAAGACACCAATGTATAGTTTCGATATAAAAATAAATATTTGTATTTATTATACATGCAAGTTTAAAGTCACCTTTTGTATTTATTATTACTAAGCACCATATCAAATATTAAAGTGTCTATTCCCTAGTTACATTAAAAGAAAACAACAATAATACAAGTTTGAATAGCGTTTAACATTTTTTGAGGACGCGTTAAGTTCAACCCGCAAGGGATTGACCGAATAACAGATCGTGTATCCAACATATCGAGCGACTTGTGTCAACCAGTGTAAGGAGAGCTGTTCACATGTGGCCGCGGGAATGAATTATTGCAACTTCATTTACTAAGCTTGTCGTATTCCGTCGCGTGAATCTGGGATAAGCTATGCCCCTGTTTTGATCTATGTGCTGCGAGTTTATCACTCTTTAATTTCGTGTTCCATTTACCAGTGACGTATCAAGCTCCTTTCTAGGTTAAAAAGGAAGATCAGTTTCATCTGGTGAAAAACTTCGAAGCAAGCACTTTAAAAATTATCTCTTTTCCAAGATAAAAATTGCTATGAATTGTTTAAATAACACTTCATGATAATCTCGTTAGTGAGGTATACATTTTTAAACATTTTGATTACTAGCTTTCGCCAGCGACACCGTCTGCGTGGAAATAAAAAAACATAAGTAAGTAGCCTATATGTTCTTCCAGACTATCCACTACATCTATGCTAAATTTCATCGAGATTCATTCAGCCGTTTAAGCTACAAACTCTAACAAACATCCATCCATCTAAACTTTCGCATTTTTTGGCAAGAAGATTCATTAATTAAAAAAAAACAATGTCAATAATTTATATTTTTTTGTCATTTACAAATCAATTGAATGGTAAAGCAAAGTATGGAAATCAAGGATTAAATCCAAGCATTGTAAGCATTTAATTCAAGTTATTTAGTGAGTATCCTGTAAGCCCATCTACAGCTTTGTTTAAACAGTGATAGCCTTTGACGTTTACGAGGTACGTATTCCGCACTCCGCCCTCAGCCCTCGCGCCCACAACCCTCCTCGCCTCCCTGCGGCCTTCCTTTTCCCTTACAGCTAAATAAACTCAATGATTGTATACAAATTGAGGTTAATATTACTAGTAGTGTAAGACTACTCTTAATTCGTTAATCGATTTTATATTTAACCCTTAATCTAATTTAAAAAATCTACTGAAGTTTAGAGAAAAATACGTGATATTTTGATTTTTGTGTGTTGGTAACATAGTTGTAACTAGCTGTTCCCTCATCCGCAAGAAATTACGAAAATTTTATGTTGCACATGTCAAATTACAAATGTAAATGTCAAAATTACCGTTACCATAAAAACCTTGCTTCCTTGATGTTGGAAGCTCGTAGCTTATGGAAAGAATTTCTACATTAGGGTTTTTATCCAACTTATTTACCCCTAAGTTTTATAGTGTGAAAATATATAGCCTAAAGCGTGACGTAGGTGTAGGTCTTTTTATTAAAAAAAAGTGTTATTCAAAAATATGCTGCAATTGCTGAGATCTAACGCCACAAAGAAGTGTGTGTTTACGTTTAGTGCACGTTTATAGAAATAATATATATCTATAAATATATATTGTATATATATAGTGCATCGAATTAAGGGTTAACCAAAGGATGAAGGTTTCAGTTAAACCTTACAATGTTTGCCGTTTAAACGGCTGAACGGATCTTGATGAAATTTGGCATAGATGTAGAGCATAGTTTGAAAGATAACATACTCACATTTGTTTCTTTAATTCCATGCAGAGCCGAGGGCGAAAGCTAGTATTTTAATATAAATAAAAAATTAGATAATGTCCTAATACACAGATAACCTGGAAAATGAGCTTAAAATTGTAATGAATTTGTAAGAAGTATGAAATTTCTGTGAGGTCCTAAATATTACAACGTCTAGTGTTATGTAAAAACTTTTCGTCTGTAATCTCAAGGGTTCTTATTTAATATTAATCGGATGAGATCGGGCAACGGGAATTTTTAAGTTAAATTTACTTTAGCCATTTTGAAAAGTCTTGGTATGTTATAGGTATTTCTATAGTTAACTTGATTTTGAAAAACTAATACAAGTTGGTTCGCCACTATTGCAAATAGTTACGTCGAGATGAGGAACATTATCGAAGTCTTCGAGCACTGTACCGTGCTACGGGGAAATATGAAATGCTATTCAACGTCTACGATATACGTCTCTCATCGCCGGCTATTTGATCATTAAGCATGTTACTTAGTATGGGTTTGTCAAAGTAAATAGATTTAGTAATTACCTAAATGGTAGACTAAGGAAGAACTCAAGAGGTCGATTTGTAATCTCTTTTTATAAAATTAGGAGCGGGTGCACACCATTGACTAAACTATAATATAACCGTTGTGGGATTGTCGATTTTCAATTGTTTCGCAGCCCATTCTACAGTTTAGTTGCACAACTGAAAATCGAGTAGTCTGCGCACCTCCATATAAGCTTATAGGAATTTAATCGCGACTAAACAGTTGTGCGATAGTTCAGTCAAAGATGTGAGCTCGCTCTAACATTCAATCATAATCAATAAGTAAATTTACTTTTTTCTTAATACTTAATCGAACTTGTCTTGTAAATTGCATGTATTTATTGTAAAAGACAAAGTTAACGTTTAACAAAGTTTCACGAGTACACAAAGAAACTGATTCCACACCGCACATTATCCGTCTGTCCATCAGTTAGTCGACCAGTCGAGTGATAAGTCGCAGGGAGAGTTGAGGCTCCGCCCTGTACTGCGTGCCACTTATTTCAATGTGCCGTCGCCACTAGATTTATTAAGACTTGCGTGCGTCCGAACTTCAATTAGTATTAAGTGTTTTTACACTGGAGATTGAATTCCAGGTATGAAATACTGGAAATAATACATAACATATTTACAAAGAGAATTACCTTGTAACTTTGGTATACCTAGGCTAGATCAAGTTAACAATAAAACGATTGTACCTGAAAGAATCATTGTTATCACTTGCCCTTATCCCTACGGAGGGTCCATAGGTGCATTCATACTTTCTTGGGCCTTTCTCTCCCTTTGTAGCCATCTTCTTTTTACTTTCCATCGTAAGTTAATAAATAACTGAAAAAAATCTCCTTTTTAAGGAGAGTCAAGAGAGTCAAATTATACAGAATTATTTACCACTTGAGGCAACCTTACTAATATTATAAATGCGAATTTTGTATGGATGGATGTTTGTAAGAGTTTGTAGCCTAAACTTCTGAACGGATCTTGATGAAATATGGCATAGAAGTAGAGGATAGTTTGGAAGAACACATATGCTACTCGCTTTTGTTTTTTTTATTCCACGCGGACAGAGTCGCGGGCTAAAGCTTGTTATTAACATAATTTAGTACCAACATATTCAAAGATAAACGAAGCCACAAGTCCACTTGTTAGAAGCACCAAACGAGTATAGACTCGAGTTAGTCCAAATAAAATATGAAGCCGCTCGCTCGCGTATTGAATAATTCTAGAGTTCATCTTCTAATGGACTAGTTTTTGAAATTTACTGCAAGTCACGTTTTTAGGTTTTTTTTACTTAGACATATACGAAATTTAGATTTATTTAAACTAACCTCAATTAGTAGGTTACTTATGATTAAATAATCTTTTTAAAACACTGTTAAATTAAGTTTATTTTAGATGTTAAAAGCGCGTACACACCTTTGACTAGACAACTGTTTAGTTTCCCTTTGATTTCTATGACCTTTTATGGAGACGCGCACACTACTAGATATATAGTTGTGCAAATAAACAGTTGAATTCGCTGCAAAACAATCGAAAATCCCACAACTGTTGTTTGACAATTTAGTCAAATGTGTGCGTCCGCTCTAAACTGTTTGAAAGCTGGTTAAATTGATAATAGTTTTGAAGGAATAACTCCAATTTTGGCTTTTCAAATGTTGTAATTGAAATATATGTACAAAGTAAGAACAATATCCGTTTTGAATCTGTGACTATCAAGCTCTTAGCTTCTTTAATATTATGGCAGTCGGTGACCACCGTGGGGTTTTAGTCGGCGCAAATCCGACATAACCACCCTTGTCCCTGCAAGGGTAGTATGCGTTAGGCATTTCCCCACGTTAAAAAAAGCTTCTTTAATATTGTAATTAGATCACACTAATACTCCTATTATAAATGTGAAAGTTTAGATGGATGAATGGATGTTTGTTAGAGTTTGTAGCCTAAACGGCTGAACGGATTTCGATGAAATTTGGTATAGATGTAGAGGATAGTCTGAAAGAACACATAGGGTACTTACTTTTGTTTTATTTAATTCCACGCGGACGGAGTCGTGGGCGAAAGTTAGTGTTGAATAAATAACTCATGTACTAGTTATTACTTCAATAAAATTAAATTATAGCCTCGTTAACAAAAATAATAAAATGTCACATTATTCGGTGTTAGATAATTGAACTAGCTAACCTGGACACTATCCAATAACTAAAGGCATTTCACGGCAGAGGAATTCTCAGAATGTTGCGCGCAAACGAAAGCACTCAGACGCCATCTATAGGATTAGTATAATATTAACAAGAGCCAATTAAATGTACTTGTAACTACAGTTACGTATTGGCGATGTAATGCACATATAACTATACTAGTTATATGTCTATTACAGCTACTTCATTCTGAAATATCAAACTATTTCTATTACTATGTGGTAATATTTAAAACCAGGGAACAAGGAACCAAACAGTATGTAATAAATGTATTCCCCACAGCTTTCTACGGCTATTAATTATTTCGATCAGACCTCTCACTCGCACTAATGCGATCAAGCAATGCCTTTCTTTCATGTGTTAGTCAATAAGTGGTTTTTAACTAAATTACAACCCCTGAATGATAACAAAAGGATAATTGTAATCTTGTAATAGACATGTCCAATGCCATTTATGTTAAAAAAAAACATGTTTTTGCTTTAAAAGTAAAACCCAAAGGATTCGAACACACGACCTCGAAATAATAAGTAATACTATGCTGTTTTTATTCTTTACGTTTTTCTGTTTAAGAGGGTAAACGTGAGCCCCGTCGGGAATACGTTAGCGCGTAGCTGCTACGCGTAATCGATATCGTAGCTGCGTAGCCTGTGACTACGGGCTACGACTTGTAAAAAAAATGAAACAAGACTTTGTAATTTTTGAATCACTTAACTACTTGGTTTATAACCAAGCAAGATAGTTTATGAGAAAAAGAGAATACCTCTGGTATAATCAGACTAATTTGGACAATCAAATTATCTGTAGAAATCGTATAACTCGAAAACGGTATGCTCTTGTAAAAATACATATGGGTTTTTTATAGGCAATTTTATAACTTACAATTTTTCTACAGGTAACTTACCATTTCGGCGAAATACGCGCTATGCCAGCTTGGGTCACATAGCGGCAAGTCGTGAGACAACGGATTAGCAATGACCTGTCACTAGCAGCGGTTGTGGCTGCTATGCTTATTGGTGGAACAGAGTGGAGGGCAATAGTCTCCTTCTGCGAATCAACGATGTCTCAGAAAGAAGGTGCTGAGCGGTCGCGGGAAAGATCCGATCCCAATCGGCGACGACGCCATCGTGGGGCTGCGTCGCTTGCCGGTCCGCTCGATCATGGTGCTCCTCCTTAGGGGATTGTTTTGGGTTGCAAGTGAATAATATGGGGTCCTGGTCAACCCGAAAAAGGGAAGTAAAACCTCAAAACTTAAGGGGACATGGTCGTGTTCCGTACGGAAATCCCATTCCCCTCTTTATTGCGATTTTGGCGACCACTGTGGGGTTTTAGTCGGTGAGAGTGCGACATATTCCGACTCTATGTCCCAATGAGTCGGAATATGCGTAGGCATTTCCCCACGTAAAAAAAATACACTAGTAATCACTGAAGCATTCTTTGAGTGTTTTTAAATGGTTTTTATAGTGTAGATCTATTTAGTGAAACCTATACTAACGTATTAAAGACTCCTTTAGCGGTGTATTAACAACTCTGTGCGCTATTAATAGTAAATAGGATTGCATTTTATGCTAGCTTTAGTCCTATGTATGTATTAATGCGATTTTGGAACTTTTGAAGTATTTATTAATGTTAGGTAACAAAGCAAACGTCAGGCGCATGTCAGGGGCTTCGTGCCATCAATTAGCGATTTCAACCTGTCGCCTACACACGTACAAACACTTATCTTTATACGTATCTACTCGAATAAACAAAAACTCCATCACTTTTCATCGATTCTTCATACTTTTTAGAACTGTATTTTGCATTATTTGTGTGCAGAAATGTTATTTATGAAGCTTATAGCAATTATACCTACAAAATATATATATAATTTAAATTCAATACCACGCAATACAATAAGAGAAAAGTAAAATTTAAATGCTTACAGATTGTGTAAAGTTTAGTTAAAACTGTTAGGAAATACAAACCTCCTGATGAAGTGGCACAATGAGATTACGATTCAGTATGTCTCAAGGTAATACAACATTATTTTTACCGCAAATGTGTGTAGCGGTTTTAATTAAAATATCTTCTTAAATAGTAATAACAGATTAATCAGAATAAAATATAATTTACTAGCTTTTGCCCGCGACTCCGTCCGCGTGGTATTGGAAAAATCAAAAGTGTTAGTAAAAGTAAAAGTAGCCTATGTGTTCTTCCAGACTATTTTCTACATCTATGCCAAATTTTATCGAAATCCGTTCAGCTGTTTAGGCTACAAACTTAAACAAACATCCATCCATCCATCCATCCATCCATCCATCCATACATCCAAACTTTCACATTTATAACATTAGTAATTTATGTAAATAAATCGGAAATATAGTTTATTTTTTAATTTCAGGAGCAAATATCTTTAACATTTCGTATAAAAACCTTTTTGACTAGTAGATGGATTGCTGGCGATTGTTCACTGCACCTTTGCCCTTTTCTATAATTTTTCTATCTGAAATATAGTGATTGTAGCGTGGGTTACGAGTAACCTTTACAAATATCAACATGAGTAACTTGAATCATAGAAAATATTTTTTAAGTGAAATTTTCGATGTAGATTGTAAAGGTTAGTTATTTATAACTTATAGTAGCTTTCGACCGCGACTCCGTCCTCGTGGAATTAAAAAAAAACAAAAGCGAGTAGTCTATGTGTTCTTCCAAACTATCCTCTACATCTACACTAAATTTCATCGATATCGGTTCGGCCGTTTAGGCTACAAACTCTAACAAACAACTTTCACATTTATAATATTAGTAAGATGTATGATTAAACAAAGTTTTTGTTTTTAATATTAAGATTATTCTATAAATATTAAAATTACGAAGCTTAATCTTATAAAAAAATATACAAACGACTTGAGTGCTTCCTTCTTTTGGGAAGTTGGAAAAAAATGAAGCGTATCAAAATCAGGTTAAACTAAAATTAATTCTAACCTTTTGAATTACATCTTATTTATTTCTTATTTTAATTATAGTAACAAGGATAATGAATATCGACACTAAACATTGTTAGTTGTGAGGGTATAAATGTGAATTGGGGGCACACCGATTAGCGCCTCACCCTCCGCGACTTGCTAGGACCCTGCGGGGGCGAGTGAAGGGGTAGGGCTGACAGCGGTCTGTGTAGCGCGTCACTGCGGTACAGAAATAATGGCAAGCCCGTTCACAATGTTATTAAATAAGTGTTCTGCAAAGCTAGGACCATCTTAGTTGGATACGATACACAGCACCGATTATTGAGGCAGTTTTCTTTGTGTTGATTTCACTAAACTTAGAGATTTTTCTAGAAATAACACTCTACACATAAATATTCAACATCGAGTTGACTAATGTCCAGTTTCCTAGTTGCATTTAACCATTCGTTAGTGATTTTGGTACGATAACTTCTTGATGTTGTTGTTGATGATGTTTCCAGCTTATGTAACTTGATTTTACTCCGTTAAAACATAGGTTAACCTAACAATAAGGTAACTAGATAATGATAAGTAAATGGAAGCTTCAGAAACCTAGCACTAGTTAGTATCAGATAATTGACAGCACCTAGAGATGTTTTTGTACCTGGTCCCCCCCCCCCTACTTATAACAAAGTCATCGATGGAGATTACCACTGCTTTTGCTAATTTACATCGTAGTAAAAGTTTTAAGAAGATTCATGCAAATAAACTTTATAGGCAACATTTACAGAATTAATGAATTCCCAGTAAATTAGACGTCTTTGTATTAAAGGAATCCATTTAAGCAATGATATAAACATCTAGTCAAGTCCCTTTTCTGATGTTCTCGGCTGAAGCGTGGGCGGAATGTCCTACTTTATTGCGACTAACGCAAGGTAACTGCGCAAAATGAATGGGAAATCTTATTATTCGCTATCGATACCGAAGTCGACACTTAAAAACTATGAAACATTTACTTTTTCAAATATTTTTCATTAACTTATGACTAAAAGATAAAATTGTAATTATATTTAAACTCTTATTTATTTTAAAGCAATAAACACCTAATTGTAAAATATAATAAGTTGTAAGGCCTTAAAATAAATGATTATATAGTAAAGAATAGTAGATGCGCTTATATACTAAAAACACAAGTAACATAGTCTCCTATACATGTAGAGCCGTACCAAGGGTCTCCCCCTAGCCCGGTCGTGGATAACTAACGTAAATGCCTCGTCCTGGTTTGCGAAGGAGAACACCGCGAGGTTTAGTGGGTAGTCCGGCTGAAATGTAAGGCCAGGAGTCCCACGAGAAACTGTCCCTGCTGCAGCACGAACGGTGCAATGCGTAAATGCACGCGACAACAAAAATAAGCAACATTGTCCACTCTTATTACTCAACTAGCTTTCGCCCGCGACTCCGTACGCGTGGAATTGAAAACATAAAAAGTGAATAGTCTATGTGTTCCTCCTGACTATCCTCAACATCTATGCCAAATGTCATAGAAATCCGTTCAGCCGTTTAGGCTACAAATTCTAACGTCCATCCTTAAACGTAAACTGTCACATATATAATAGTAGAAAGATCGAATAGAAGAATCGAAAGGAACCTATAAACAGAAAGTATAGTGACTTAAAATATAAAATAAAAAATAAACACCCTGATTTATTTTCTGTTGTTTAGTTATTAGTTAAGTAGAGATTAGTTGAGTAACAAGCTACACTGAACGTAGTCCACGCTATAAATATTAACAGCTTGTAACTCACGTCGTTGTATGGATTACGCAGTGGCTGAAAATCTGTCTGAGAGATCCGTCGATTTGTCGCACGATTTATTTGAAAACGTCTCTCAAAATTACGTCTAGTAAATGATTTTGAACGCTTTTTATTCAAGTCCAAAGATTTCTTTTATAAAGATAATTGAAAAAACACTAAGTTAGAAACTCGTTGTTTCGTTCACATCATAATTAAAGTAAGCGTTTCAGACGCATACTTTAAAGATTATATGATCTATGGTATGTCTATTATATTAATAAACAAAGAGGACAGATTTGTATTTTTAGGTTTTAAAATCAGAACAGTAGGTCTGATTTTAAAAATTCTTTTACCTTTAGAAAAGTAATTTATCCGTGAGTAACATACGCTACATTTTATATTATTTTTTTATTTCTCGCGGGTTAGCTACAGCTAGTCATTATTAAAATGCAAAAAACCATTAATAACATTACAAAAAAATGTTGTCCTCTCTCATTCTCTTTGAGAAAATAAATATGCCAGTATGTTTAAATATTTGAACATTGGAAGCTTTCGATATCAACACGTTGACATGAGCGTTCAAATTTTTTATTTAAGCTGTAAAAAATCGGCAAAGATTAAATAGCAGGCATGGAATAGAGGAGATGATAAATATGTTCCACATAAATACTGAGTTATCGCGAAACACGCATAAAGCGTGTACACAAAAAACTTAGATCTTTCAACCCATCGCTCGACTGATCCTACAAAATATCGACATTGTCTAGTCTAGTCTACTGTTGGCACGACCTCGTTTCGAGCAGAGTTAATATACCTTCATTTCTTTTATTTCACTAATAGTATGGAATTTAACATTACGATAAAGTCTATAATTGTTCATATGGGTTTTAATTTTATGAAGAAGGATTTTACTGACATATCTATTAAGACAATAACCTTGTCGAAGAAAACACACAATTCTTTGTTGCCTAAGATGTCAGCAATTACAGCATATTTTTGAATAATTCTTTTTCAATAAAAAGCCCTACACTTACGTCACGCTTTAGGCTCTATATTTTCACCCCATTAAACTTAGGGGGTAAATATTTTGGATAAAAACCTTAATGCGGGAAAGAGACTATAAGTTGCTGCCAACATCAAGGAAGTAAAATTGCCATGCTTTGTCATCATGCCATGTCTGTGATTATGACATTTGCAGTTGAATTTGACAATTGTAAACAATAAAACAGTTTTCATAATTTCATGCGAATGAAGTCACGGGAACAGCTAGTGTAATACTAAAAGCATAAAACGTTTTCATTTACATAATAATTATTATTAATTGCAACCTGTTGAATGCATATTCATATTTTACAACCGTAAATGGGCGTTTGTTGAAATGTTTACAATAGTTAGTAGGAATCAATAATAATCAAATAATCAGAAATAACTCAAAAATTACTGAGCCGAATTTTAATTTTTTTATCGTTATAAAGGTCATATATCTGTGAGTAACAGGCTGTTTATTATTATTCAATTTCACGCGGGCAAAGTCGCGAGCAACATTTAGTGTTTAATAAATGCTTTCAAATTTCAGAGTAACTTTAATCTAAACTTTTAGTATCAAAGTTTTTAAAATTATCTACATTTTTGTCTACATCTATACTAATATTATAAAGAGGAAAGATTTGTATTTTTTGATTTTTGTACGTATTCGATTCATGTAACTATTGTGCTGATTAACATGAACCGTGAACATGGCGCATGCAACTGTGCCGAAATATCGGGAGCTAAAACAATTCAATCGTGGTAAGTAACCCTTGTCTTACGAACATTATAATTGTGCTGATTATTAAAAATTCTTTCATCATTAGAAAGGTAATTTATCTATGAGTAACTTAGGCGCTATTTTTAATTTCACACGTGCGAAATCGCGAGTAAAAGCTAGTGTGTTATAAAATTCGGTTTTTAAAAGCAACTAAAAGACGAAACATATTAAGATATGTTTCGTCTTTTTACTTTAGTGATGTTTTTGTCATTAAAATCATTATAATGAAGTAATTAAATGAATTACCTCATTGAATTTAACTGAAGGTTTTATCTAGTAGTTTAGGCAATAAAAACCCACACTTATATTAAATAATACAACGAAAATTGTCATACAACAGACAAAGACTGTAACATCATGCTTCAATAGACACTTGAGATGTTTTTAATTATTGAAAGTAAACAGATTCAGTTGCCGCACTTCATAAATATAAATTAGGGTCGTATTACACCCCCGCACCCCGCAACCCCGCCCCCTGCCAACGCCGCAGCGCGCCTCACATACAACCGAATATTTTACTATGCGCTTTGTTTGTACAATTTAAGATTAGACGTTTAACTACTTTGTAAGAATTAGAACAATTGGCGAAGTGAAAACGTACTTGAAAAATTATCTTGCAAATCGTGTCCTAAGTAAGCTTTTGTAAAACAAATTAGTGAAAGATGTGCATTATAAATTCAATTATAGGAATAATTATAAAAGAAATTTGAACACCCTAAGGGCGTAAACTAAACATTTTTACTGACAATCCCTTTTTAGTCTAGACCTCATTTTAATAAAATAGAAAACTAGGTTACAATGTCTAGATTTAATTTTGTTTCAAGTTAAAAAATCATTATTGTTTTGTCATCTAACTTATCGCCAAATGGTTAAATACCCTTCGAAACATTTCAAATTAAGTTTTATAGTCATAAAAGATTTGTGTAATTTGTACACAAAGTACACAAATAGAACATGTACACAGCGTGTAATCCGTACACCATACGTGAACTCTATCGGGAAGCCTTAGTATTGGGACTCGAAGCGTGGCATAAATCGCGAAGCCATATCGCTTTACGGACCACCCTGAAAGCTTGTTACCTTTCATATCCAAGTACTAGCGTTATTTTCACATTGAACTTTTAAATTTGAATATTTTATTCCATGTAATCTGTTTACATCGGGTTCGTAAGACTGCAATGGGTGTGTGCGGGGAGCGCGGTGCGTGGCGGGCGGGGGAACATAATCGATACCTCATAAAAGGGCGGGATATTACGTATTTGGCGCCAAAATTGTTTCTGACAGTATCACAATAAATGGATTACTTACTAATAATTGTTATATTAACTGTTCCCTTGCGGTTACATCTCTATGGAATTATAAAAACTTTATTTTATTGTTTACAATTGTCAAATTCTCAACTGCAAATGTCAAAATCACCGTTACCGTATTATCTTTGCTTTCTTAATGTTGGCAGCTTGTACTTTATTGTCTCTTACCCACATGCAGGTTTTTTTCAATTTATTTATACCTAAGTTTAATAGATTGAAAATGTATAGCCTAAAGCGTGTCGAAAGTCTACGGGTTTTTATTAAAGAAAAAATAATTTAAAAATATGATGTGATTGCTGACATCTTACGTCACAAAGTAGTGTGTGTTTACGCTTTAATAGTATAGATTAATTAATATTGCATAACTATGTTAGTTTGAATTAATTAACTTGTATTTGGAAATTGCAAAAAAAACACCGAACTAAAAAAATGATTTTTAGGTTAGTTATTGGTTTCTGTCATAAATGGGTAATATTTATGCATTTGTTTATTTTTAAATTATTCGATTATTGAAATAAGGGAAGTTTTAAATATAACTTTAGTTAACTAACAAGTTAAAGAGAGATAACTAACTAGTTAATTGTAAATTGTTAGAAAGGTTTTTTCTCCAAAACAATGCAGTAAATGAGCTGTCAGTAATCTGCAACGCCCTAGTTTTAACAGATTTTATAAAGTGGCATAATGTAGGCTTTACTCTAACTTCATAAAATACGCTAATTAGTTTTTATAAAGTCACGAATTTCTTTTGTTTTTATAACTCTTACTGACATGTCAATAGACGAACAGTTTTTAAGACGAATAGTCGAACTATTCAAATGTAACAGTGTTAACTGATCACTTTAAATTTTCAGTTAAAACTGTCAGTGCTAGATATTCGTCACCGAGAATCAGACTTTTTTAATTGACTTCTAGTTATTTTGTACGTGATATTTGCAAATACCATAAAACAAATAGTGAAGGGCATTAGGGAAGTTTGCAGAACACCGCAGTGGCTCCCTTGCGCCGGTGTAGGGGACAGGAAGGGGAGAGAGCTTCAATTTACATTTATAGCCCCGTAAGAAAGTAATGAGTTAGATAATTAAACATGTCACGTGGCTTTTAAATTGGTATGTGAATATTTAAAAATGAAATAAGCTTACGAAATTATATGGAGATGTATTACAATTTTAAACAATTTAAATATCCGTATGTACAAATAGCGTGTACTATATTATTTCTTACTGGTTAATATTATAAATGAAAGTTTAGATGGATGTTTGTTAGATTTTTTAGACTAAACTGTTGAACGGATTTCGATGAAATTTAGCACCAATGTAGAGGATAGACGGGTAGAACACATAGGCTACTTAGTTTTTTTTAATTCCACGCGAACGGAGTCGTGGGCGAAAGCTAGTTAATTCAAAAATTATCAAAGGTCATTTTAATTGAGATATTTAAACATTGTATGGAGAACACTGACCTTTTCTCCAACTAAACTTTTTACACAAAATAAAAATACTTTTTAATTTCTATGCCGAAAACAAGAATTTAATAAGCGTATTATTACTCCAAAGACCACTACTGGATATTGGACCTTCCCAAGGGAGTGTAACAAAGAATTTTCTATCCCACCCTCATCCAGTCAACTAACACAATCTTGATTAGATCACCGATCTATCTTGCGTACGTTTTCCATATGTATTCGTGAGTTTTTTTTTAACATAAATAAACCAGCGCTTGACCACGATTCCACCTAACCTAAGTGAAGACGCGGCCGAAGGATAGAGCTCGCTAGCTCTTGAATGCTATACAATCTGCGAGCAAGGATGCTTTGCGATTTCCAGAAATTATACCGTAACTAGTTAGTCTATGTGTTCTTCCAGACTATTCTCTACATCTATGCCAAATTTCATCGAAATCCGTTCAGCCGTTTAGGCTACAGAATCTAACAAACATCCATTCATCCATCTAAACTTTGGTATTTATAATATTAGTATGATAATTGTACATTTATCCTATATATGCTTCAAAATCGATTATTAACTAGTTAGATTGTAAGTAATAAAACTTTAGGTATTGACTTAAGAAGATTGAGAATGGTTTTACTATACAAAAATTATTAAAACCCATAAGTTAATTTTAACTGACTTCTGTCTGCACTATGCTTTGTAATACGAGTATTAGTTCAATGTTTTTGTTAGTACATAACTTTTGGAAACTGCTGTTAGTGCGCAAACTTACTAAAGGCCAATGTCACTCAAGTGGCCAAATACAACACATGCTGGCTCCACTCGTCCAAATTAAATAGACCTCTGTCACCCCTATAAAGTTCATAATTCCGACGCAATGAAGTTCAAAGTTTGTATACTCGAGGGTTAAGATACTTTGGTGTAGTATGGGGGAGCAGAAAGGAATCAATGAACTTGTATTGGCGACAAAAGGACGTTTCACCCTGATACGTGGGGTAATTAACTTATTTCAACCTTTTTACTTGACAACGTGTCTGCGAGACGCTTACTTGATAAAGCCATTTGTGATGAGGCAAACATTTATGTTAGCTTTAATAATAAATAATAATGGACACTTCAAACATTACTATTACTATTTTTTCGAACCTTATACGAGTATTACCCTTGTACCATAAATGGATATTGCCTCACCCCGATACCGCCTACATATGTATATATGGCTCTTGGACTAAGGTGACTGAGAGTGTCTTCAAGTTCGCCTCTGCAATCTATAACTTTAGTATCAGTGTGTTTTTTATCAGAAATTCGTGATATTTAAATGCAATGCGGCAATACGGGCTGTGTTGGGGCCCGGACGCGGGGCACAATCAATACATACGGACCCTTCAACACGTGCCATGAACTCTAGTGACAGGATAAAGTTTTTGTCATCCCCTATTGCTTTGGCTTTTATTTGTAATATCCCACTAACTTAAAGAAAAGTTACAACCTATGTTTCTAAAATAAGTGTTCGGCATATTCTAATTTCCTTTTTTTTGACGAAAATTTTACAGGCAGACAAGAAAATTAGAATTTTGTCTGCCTCTCTGCAAGGTCGTGTTTATTCTGCGTAGTCTATGAATCAGTTGGGCAGATTGTGACGAGATTTGATCTGAAGGTAGCTGTTGTACAGGGGAATATTAGAAATCTTAGTAATTGTTTACAACAGAGTATTTTTTAATTACGCGTAGAGGAAGCCACGGGTAACCGTTAGTTACGTAATAATCTTTAACAAGTCATATTAATGTTGTATAAAAAGTGTAATTGTATTTGATAACGTAATCGAATTCGTAATAAGAGTTTCGTGTAATAAAAGCAATTACCGTAACTTTAGCTGGATTAAAATGAATTCGGGAATTAAAAAGTTATTCTTTTTTGGTAACAAATGTTAACACAATGTTATAACACTTTATTGCAAAATAATTAGACATATTTTCTAGATTACGTAAGTATTACTACTTTAAAAAATACCAAAATGAACTAGTTTTAATTTTGTGCTATTACAAAAAAATTGGACCCAACAAGTTTTAGCTTTCGAAAAAAAAAAGGAATCTTCAAAATCACGCAGGAAAAATTCTGCATAACAACACAGGCGAATTGATAACCTATTCTCTGAAGTCTGTTAAAAAGAGAATTAATATTTGATTAAAAGTAAGGTACAAGCAAGGACGGATCCAGCTTTGGCGCCAGGGGTGGTCACATAATCATAGTCAAGTCAAGAGCTTGACAAAACATATTTAGTTATTTTCAACCAGCTCAGATCAAACATCTCGGGGGGTCATGACCCCCATGACACCCCTCCTCCCTGGATCCGCCCTTGGGTATAAGATTTAAAGATGGTTACATCTACGGTACAAGATGTTATGCAACATGTTACACGGCGAACATTCATGTAGTTAGTAAAAGTGTTACAGTAACCAGCGAGCAACAAACTGTGCGAATGTACACTTCGTAACGTTGGTCATCACCTTATGACGTAAAATAATCTTCACAGTTTCTGAAGATATTAACAGCGCGTAAACTAACATTAGTCGAATATTAGAGGCAAGATTTTATATTTGGCTTTTTTTATTTATTGAAATAATATCTATTGGAACAATTTAAAAAATTATTTTACCATTAAAAAGCTACATTATCAGTGAGTGTTTTTACTATTTTTTTAATTCAACAGACGGATTCGCGAGCAACAGCTAGTACTTAATAGAATAAAATACATCATCTAAACAGTATTTGAAATTTTTAGTATCTTTTTCTTGTTAGTGAAATTCCTGCAGGGAATGAATATGAACGTTAATAAATTCTCCCAGCGGCCTGTCGCCTCCCGTTTGTTTCCAACTCGACTTGTCTACCAACATGTTGTACAACAGATCCTGATGAAATATATCGCACTACGGTAACTTATTACTTGAATGTCTAATCTGTGAAGGAATTCGGTCTATTTAGTGAAATGAAAAGGCGGTCGGTTTAATAATCTATTTAATTGTGTACTAAATAATACAAGTGAATTTTTAATTCCAAATATTGCATATATAGACTAGCTTTCGCCCGCGACTCCGTTCGCGCGGAAAAACAACAAATGCAAGTAGCCTATGCGTTCTTCCACACAATCCTCTACATCTATGTCAAATTTTATCAAAATCCGTTCAGCCGTTTAGGCTACAATCTCTAACATCCATCATCTAAACTTTCTCATAACATTAGTATGATGGACATACTTAAAACGCCATCTATTTTTAATCATTCGAACTACCGCAGGTCAATATTCAAAAATTTAAATAATTTATTATTATTGATTTACGTAATAGATCAAAATAATTAATTGGTGTTGTTAAATTAAAAAAAAAATCGTAACTTCTATTGACAACCGATAGATGTCGTTAGAAGTATTTGGAATTAAAAAAAACTCAATTCCAAATTTGATTGTGTTTTGTTTGTGTTTGTTTCTTATATTGATACCAAAATTGATTATTTTCCACTAATATTTTTCTCCCCCAATATATATCTAATCTTATCTGTATTTTTTGGTGTATATACAAAATTACGTAATCAATTTAATTAATTTCTATTACAAACGAGATTGGTAATGCCATCACTGCATAGCCCCATGGTACAACTGTTATAACGCATCCCAAACGGGTAACACGACTGTAGCCATACCATGTCGACTTGCATGCCAATCATTGCTATACTTATATTATACAGAGGAGAGATTTGTATTTTTGGATTTTTTATGTATTGAAATAATTTAAAATTACTGGACCGATTTTAAAATTTCTTGCATTACTAAAAAGCTGTGTTATCGTTAAGTAACATAGGCTATGTTTTAATATATTTTTATTTCACACGAAAAACTCGCAGGCAACAGCTAATATGTAACACTTTGAATAGGTTTACATTGTTCAATTTGGAAAATAAAAGGTTTTAATTATTAAATATAATCTTGCACCCTGTAATTATAACCTAAAAGTATTAATTATTTCTTACCAGGATTACTTTCTTTACAGCTGACGTAATATCCAATTTGATAACAAAACATTTGTTTACTTTGTATTATTTATAAAATGCAATAATTTGTCTTCCCTTTGAGGGATTATTCCCAACCGTCACCCCGCTCTGTCCCCACGTGAGGACAGATAAGAATAAAATGTTTCATCCGTCCCACCTTTGCGATGAGGGGACGGTTGGAACTTATTTTATTTCACAACGGTTCTATCTGTCACCTTATTGGTGAGAATGGGGCTAAAAGGTGTGATGGATGAAACTTTTTATTCTCACGTGGGGACAGAGCGGGGTGACGGTTGGGAATAATCCCCTTTGAAGGAATTTTACACTATAGATGTATTTCTATACCGTTGTGGCCCGCGGTTAGTAATGTTTGCAGCTGGTTTAAGCCAGTCTATTGTGAACTCCGAAACAATTTAAGATCAAACAAATCGACGTCGATAAATACTTGAATTAAGACAAAAAGGGATTGATATTTACTTAATTACCTGTCAAGTCGAAACTTTATTTTGTTGGTCGCCAATAGGAGTTCATTGATTCCTTTCTGCGCCCCTTGCGTCTGTACACCGACCAGATTATGTAGACACATGACTGAATGACAACAGACTTAACGACTTCGTGTTAGCGATAATGCTTGGGCTTTGAGAGATCTAGATATTATGGTTTCGTTAGACCAACATGTGTTGGAGCATTTGCCCGTATTTGTGGCAATGCCCTTCGTTTACACTTCATCAGTTTTATACTTTATTTGTATGACTGTAAAGTTTAAAATTGTATAGTAAGAGTGATTCTTTTAAAATATGTTTTTTTAATGCACACGGTATCTTCCTGTGGAAGGGATAGCACTCAGAGACGCGACTAGTTGTTTGTTATAGGTAACGATTACATTTTTAGATATTAGTTCATCTAAATGTTACCAAATATACTGGGAGTAGTTACCGTTTACAAACACAATGCGATATGCTTTTTAAAATATTTTAAAAATAATACTGTAAACATATTTAGGAATTAAAATTTTAAATACAAAATATTCACCTCAATATCCTTTTGCTGCGAATAAAAGTCGAAAATGATTGTTTTTCTTTCTATACTCGTTTATTTAGGACATAGGTTGGTTGTAAATAAATTAATCTAGATTTTTTATGTCACTAATGATATCCTTGCAGAATAAAAAAAACTAAATGGTTAGTAAATGCTTCTACTTTTAGATTCTACATCTGTGTCAATTTATAACGAGAACCGTTTGAGATATACATAGTAACAAATATCCATACATCCAAACTTTCGCCTTTAGATTAGTGTGATATTGTGAAATATGAGTATACGGGTAACAAAATTCAAGAAGTTGATTTAATTTTTTTTAATTTCTTCTTGTAAATACAAATTCAATTGGAATTCGTAAAAAATCTTTATTTTAGAGTTTTCGAGTACTCGTGAACGTTACGAGAGCGATCGGCTTTAAAAACGCCCTCTACCGAGTACAGTCGGCGACAAAAACTGAACGATAAATATTTTATTTAATTTGTAAAGTTTAAATATGGCAATATCACTAAACTGGCCCAATCCGCTGTGGGAGAGCCATAAACAAGAAATAGAACATATAACAATATCAATAATCTATACAAGATTCCTTAGACCACAATTAAAATAATAATCTTGGCTACACTTAAGTGTGAAAGTCAAGAAGAAAAAGCAATAATAATAAAAATAATCTACATCTATACTAAGTTTTAAAATGGAAAGATTGGTATTTTTTATGAATCATGATAACTCAAATACTATTGGGCCGAATTCAATTCTTTCACAATTAAAAACCTACGTTATCACTCAGTAAGATAGTACATTTAGTAAGTACAGTAACATTTAGTTATAAATAATTGTTATAGGTTAACTGCAAAGAATTCAAATACACAAGTATAATTTAAATCTACGGTGAAATTGTTTCCTTATCTTTCTTAATGTGTATTGTATTTAATCATACTTATGATGGATGGATGGATGTTTGTTAGAGTTTGTAGATAAAACGGCTGAACGGATTTCGATGGAATTTGGTACAGATGTAGAGGATAGTCTGGAAGAATACATAGGCTATTTCCTTTTTTTTACGGACGGAGTCGCGGGCGACAGCTCGTAGAAAAATATTACGAATTTGTCGTATACTTTCTACTATCGATATTAAAAATGTATCAAGAATCATTCCATCATAGAACGCAAGAAGCTTTTAAATATATTAAAGTATGTTAAAAGTTCTTAATATTGAAAGCACGTATTGCCAACTTTCGTAAGATTTAAAATAGACAATAAAGTTTTATCTTATACTAGCTGTTGCCTGCGACTTCGTCCACGCAATATAAAGATAAAAAGTAACCTATGATATTCGTAGATTACCCGGGACAAACGCGGCTTGCGGACAGACAGACAGTTTCGTTATCAACGCAAATACATCTTCCCGAAATCTGGAATTTTTCTATTGATTTTACAAACAGACAGACAGGTATTATAAATATAGGTAGATTAGCTGTTCCAGTGCGATAACACCTCCGTTTTGGAACACGGTTTCGAATAGGTTACTATATTAAATCCTTGTCTGTCAAGAAAGCAACATTTAGTATATAAACCGGTCGCTCCAGTTATTTTGTGCATGAATTAGCCAAGACCAACGTAAAATGAGACCCCGCCAATATCTTCACTTTTACAAAAAGAAACAAAAACTACGACGTAAATTGGACTACCGCGGCACATTATATACTGGTTTACTAGTGAGATTTAGGGAAATTAACTCCAAGGGCCACTTTAATGTAATCCTTTCGCGGTTTACAATTTTTCGCGCGTTTAAATATTCAACTACGATGCTTGGTAATGTGATGTATTTATAATTTTAAATAGTAGAATGAGATCATGAACGATTAGTCCTTTTTCACTGACCGAAGAAAAACAATTTAACAGAATATTATTTTTTATTAATGACTAGCTGTTGCTCGCGACTCAGCCTGCGTAAAAAATGACATAGCTTATGTTACTCACTGATAATATAGCTTTTTAATAGTGAATTTTTGAAATCGGCTTAGTTGTTTTTAAGTTATTTCAATTATACAATTTACTCGTAAAATCGTCATAAATTGAGCAAGAATTTATAATTATTTTTCTTAATTACTATTACGAACATAGTTTTGTAAGTAAACGGCGATAATTCGATTCGTATGTTCTTTCGTCACGCACTCTATGGTGTATCGATTGTGGTGCGGGGTGGGGCGGGGGCGGGGGAAAGCGGCCCCTCCCCCGCTGCCCTGCCGCCGCACTGCATCCACTCACCGCGGATCTCAGCTAAGGGCGCGTACAGACTGGAATTCTTAAAAGATGAAATAAAGGGTCAGTTCAAACACATAAATAACCTGTCAAATTGTATGGTTGTAGTTAATATTGTAAAATTGCGGCCAATGAGAACCCTATGCAGTTTTGTCATTCTTATTTCTATCTCTCTCTCTCTCTCTCCCTCTCTCTTATCCTTATTATTGTGTAGAATTGAAATACTTAATTAGTAAAAAACACGTAAATCAAACAAATACTCGTTATAGGAAAACATTGTAATATAAGTAAAGTTTAATTTAAAACGTCACTAGATGGCGTTGGGTGGAATGTACGAAGGTTCGTAAACTGTTTACGATTGAAAGCCACGAAATTAGCGCCTTATTACGACTAAACTTTCCACGCTATTGAAGGTGTTTTAATTAAAAAAATATTTAGGTAATGAAAGCGTTAATTTTGTTATCGTTTAATCATTTGAAAATTAATATAAGTTGCAAATTAAAATTATTTGATTTGGGATAAATTACGTGGAAAATTAAATCTGTTAGATGTCTAAAAAGTCCATTTTAATTATTTTAAATGTCTTTGCCGTGTTATTATTAGTATTATTTAATTATAGTGCTTAATTTTTATTAATTTGTAATTACGTTATGTTATTTATTGAATTTAAATATCATGTGTATGTCTAATCGAAAGATTTTTTATTGTTTATCAATTCTATTGACTTTAAGTGTTCCCTACAGGAAACCGAGGTCAAACCCGACCCTATGTTAGCAACCCTATGGAATTAAAATTAAGGAAAGGGTTGCACTAACCACAGATTGCAGCTTTGATGTAAATTGTGCTATTAACAATTATTGACAAATAGCTTTCGTCCGCGAGTCCGTCCGCGTGGTATTAAAAAAAAAAGTGAGTAGTCTATGTGTTCTTCCAGACTATGCTCTACGTCTATGCCAAATTTCATTGAGATTCGTTTAGCCGTTTAGGCTACAAACTATTACAAACATCTATCCATCCATCCATCTAATTTCGCATTTGTAATCTTAGTTAGAAGTTAGATTTATTTTTCACGACATTAATTTTAAAATTGATTTTGTTATATTCATCTATTGTGCACTCTGCATTCTACTAATGGACTTTTAAGCCCTTTTTACCTAAGAGTGTTCGAATCTCAAAAGTAACAAATGTTTAGATAAAACTTTTATTCAGATGCAAAATAGTAAGATAAGTAAACAGTTGAAATCTTAATGAAGCTATTTTATATAAATATTATGAATGCGAAAGTTACGATTGATGGATGGATGTTTGTTAGCGTTTGTAGCCTAAACGGCTGAACGGATCTCTATGAAATTTGTCACAGGTTTGGAGCATAGTCCGGAAGAACACATAGGGTTTTTATCCCGGGAATAGTTACGGTTCCCGTGGGATACATTAATTTAGTTTTTTAATGTTTACTCGATCATTCTGCAACGGTTCAATAATCTTATTGAAATTTGGCACAGATATAAAAAGTCTGGAGTACACATGGGATAAGGTTCATCCCCGAGAAATATCCGGTTCCCAAGGGATACGTAGCTTTTTGATATTTATATAGTTCGTATGTTTTCTATTACCACGCGGACGAAGTCTCGGGCAACAGCTAGTTAGAAATAAAGTTGGAGAAGTTCGTGCGTATGACCTCACCAAACAAATCGACGTGTGCTCGATTTAAGTTTCAAAAACAGATTGATATTAAATTAATTACCTGTCAGGTCGAAGCGTCCTTTTGTCGGTCAGATGCGAGTTCATTGAATCCTTTCTGCGCCTCCAGCCACGGCTGTACGGCGCGGCAAAACAGCGAGAGCCCTGGATGAACAAAACTCACCCTTATTGCACAACCATTCGCGAATTACACCGTGAAGCAAGGGAGGTCAGGACATTTTGGACAATTTTGGCAACATGTGCGTTGCGGCATTGGCCCGTGTTTGTTTCAATGGCCTTAGTGCATTGCCAGACAAATTTGTATTCAAATTTTATGACTGCAAGGTTTAAATTATGTTACCTTTGGTATGCTGCTTTTTTTCGTAATGTACACGTTACTCATACGTTACGGGGTACTCAGTAATGATTTGTTTTGTCTTGTGAAAATTATTTCCACGTATGTCTGTAGTTTCACACTAAACGCGTCATTATAATTAATTAAATGCCTTGATTATTAAAAAAAAACTATTTAAATGGATATTGAAGCCATCAACGCACAGGAATTAAGTATTTTATTTTAGTTCGATGATTTTTATGAATGAACTAGCTGTTCCCGTGCGGCTTCATCCGCATGAAATAAATCTTGTTTCCTTGAAAGTTCACACTATCGCATCACTTCAGTCAGCCCGTGAACATGGCGCATGCAACTGTGCCGAAATATCGGGAGCTAAAACAACCCAATCGTGGTAAGAAACCCGTATCTTACGAACATCAGAGTTGCGATATAAAAAAATTAGCTATTAAAGTAATAAATAAAATCCATGGACAAGCGTAGTCATAATTTACTAATTTGTAAAATACTTAGGAAATATTTGTTAATCTTGCTTAATTCTGCCATCGTCGACTGCTTAAAGTAAAATGACTGGTAGTGTGGTCCCCTTTTTATAGCAAATAACAGACAATCTACGTTTTGCTACGAATTATGAGTCGATGTATTCAACACGCTGCATTAAAATGTAGTTACACAAATATTAAAAAGTAGCTTTCGCCCGCGACTCTGTCCGCGTGGAATTAAGAAAAAACAAAAGTGAGCTGCCTATGTGTTCTTCCAGACTATCCTCTAAGTCTATGCCAAATTTTATCGAGGTCCGTTCAGCCGTTGAGGTTACCAACTCTAACAAACATCCATCCATCTAAACTTTCGCATTTCTAAAATAATATTAGTCAGATATACAGACGAATTTATAAGTTCTTTTTGAAGTCGATAATAAGTTAGTTTGAATCTTTTTAGACATAATTTTATTCTCATTATGTTAAATGCCCACAAAATTAGAATAGCAAATTACATTAAAAAGAATTTTGCCGTTTAGGATTGATGAACCTAAACGGCAAACCGACCTAACGGCAAAACGGTGAACCGACAACTTGAAACGCTAACATCTGCAATTGCGGATGCTTAAAAGCAACGGTCGCTCGGTAGTAGGCAACCTTTGGCAACCTTGCTATAAAAAAATGTTGAAAAAAACATATCGTCAAATTCTATAATCCTAATAACTGTGAAAATTAGTTCATCATCGCCTCCCCTACCTTATAGTCTCGTAGGATAGGCGAAATTGTAAAAAACAGTTGTTAAAGAAATAGGAAGGGATAAAAATGTTAAAATACAGTGATCGATGAAAACCGAAAGTTTCAATTCAAATCAAGTTTGTCTAAAAAATTACATTATCTACATCAGTTGTGAGGATAAACAAGAGACAAATGTACAGAATAATGTATAGGGCAGTAAGGAAGTATTTCAAAATTCTTTTACGACCCCCACGGGGGTACTAGAAATGTCGGAACAGCGGGAGTTAAGTTGAGTTTTAAAAAGTATGAAAATAGGACGAACCTAAATAAACAGCTTGGTAGTGACAGAATTCATTTACAGGATTACTTTGATCTTATATAGTAAGGCTAGATTTTCCCATAGACTTTATCGATGGGTGAAATGCTATTTTTTTATAAGCGCCATTAGCTTAAATGTTTCCATTTTTTTTTAAAAGACATAAGAGCAAATCCTAAAAATAATTTCAATTGAAAGATTTTCAGACCGGTACTAGATTAAAATTACTATAATTCTGCATACTTCATTATTTATTAACGACGCAGAAAAAATCGCTGATTCTGAATATAAAAATAAATCAATATCACCTAAAATGGCGGTTGAAATAAAAAGCCTTTCACCCGTCGATATAGTGATTGACCATTTCACTACAAAATATTAAATTTCAACTACGAGTAATAACAGCATAGAAATGTTGAGGACATCTAATTCACCTACCGAAGGACCGAGTCTATCTCAAGTTAGGGTTGACAAGGACATAGTTATCCACACTGGTCCAGTAATAATTTACTAATTGCCCCATCTTTAATCGCAGATATCAAGTTGTATAACTTTTTTATTAATGGAAAATATCTACATTTCAATGTTTAATTAGTCTTAACAACGACAGACAAAAAGAAAGCGGGCGCGAGTTCGTTTTACCCTTGTACCGATTTTCTTAAAGACCAGTCGGGCAACAGATTCGGGAAGAGATCGCGCGTTTCCGTCAACTGTTAATAATACAGAGTGTTCCAAATCAATACAGTAATATTGCCGCCTTTTTCTTGTATAATTTATAATTATATGTAGTTTATTTACTCTACTGTGATAGTGTAATGTGTACTATTATAATAAAGCGTAACCACACACTTCTTTGTTGCCTAAGATGTCAGCAATTACATCATATTTTTGAATAACTCTTTTTTAATAAAAAGCCCTACACTTACGTCACGCTTAAGGGTATATATTTTTACGCCATTAAACTTAGGGGGTAAATATTTTGGATAAAAACCCTAATGTGGGAAAGAGACCATAAGTTGCTGCCAACTTCAAGGAAGCAAGATTGCTAAGTTTTGTCATGTCATGTCATTTTGACATTTGCAATTGACACATGTAAAAAATAAAATCATTTTATGCCGATGAAATCACACGGGAACAACTAGTCAGATATGAAAATGATAAAAAAATTAGGTATTTTTTTTAATTGTTTTGCGTTAAAGTATGGCAATCTATTTAAATGCAAACTCATCAAATTTAAATCACACTTTAGATATAAAATTTACATTTTTTTAGCAAAAAATTTATTTACATGGTTATTAGTACATAATAAATAACTTTTAAAGGTACAATAGTTACCCACTAACTATTTGCTCTTAGATTTGCTGACCCAAATAAAACTAATTCAATTAAGAGGATAAAAGAATATAACATAAAATGGCTTAGCGTAAACACATTCGCATTTATTAGCAAACCTACAACTAAACAACATTTAAGGTACCCTAATTTTAGTAGTACTTTAGTAGCTTACTAAAATTAGGGTACTTTTAATCCTAAGAACTTTACGTAATTAAAATTTACTCTCTTTGTTGTGAATCGTTTGAAGGTAGTAACGCTTAATACTAAAACTTACGTCATTTTATGTTATTAGTGGCGTCTTCTTGATTAAAATTAGGAATTAACTAAAAGTATAAAAGGCGTAGATTTAACGGAATAATTGTTTTGATTGCTTAAATACTTAAAAACACTAGTAACTCTGTTAATTACGAGCTAGCACTCGAGTTTATGAAAACGTAAAGGCTTTAATTTCGAAAAAGGTAGTCTGAAAGTTTGTTCTGTAAATTTAATGAATGAATTTGATGATGCAATAGATGGATTATGACATCATTATCCACTCATGGAGGTTAACCTTCTGCTCGCCCTATCACGCGGTTTACACCAGAATTTCGTCTTCAGATATCTTATACACTTCTTCTTCATATCACCTTTAAGGCCATCCCCACCACCACTACACTCTTGACTAAAGTCTTTAGATTTTAAACTTGTAAGATATACATTAAAAAGGCGCCCTTTAACTGAACAATCGCACAACTGTTGTGATTGTCGATTGTTTCGTAACCAATTCAAATTTTGCAGCACTAAAAATCGAGTAGTGTGCTCACACCTATATGCAGCTCATAGAAATCAAAGCGAGACAAAACCGTTGAGTGATAATTTAGTTTCAGGCGAGAGCTCTAATCTATAGTAATATAATAAAGCGTAAACACACACTTCTTTGTTGCCAAAGATGTCAGCAGTCACAGCATATTTTCGAATAACTCTTTTATTAATAAAAAGCCCTACTCTTACGTCACTCTTTAGGCTATATATTTTCACGCAGTTAAACATAGGGGTCAATATTTTGGATAAAAAACCCTAACGTGGAAAAGAGACCATAAGTTGTTGCCAACATCAAGTAAGCAAGGTTGCCATGGTTTGACATCATTTTATGTCATTTTGACATTTGTAATTGATAATTTGATAAATGTGGACAATGAAATAAAATTTTCATAATTTCATGCGAATGAAGTCGCACGGGACCAGCTAGTGGGGATCATCATCATCATCTCCTTATCCTACTCCCGTAGGGTCGGCGCGACAGGGATTTAAATATAAAAAGATAAATAAATAATAACAGGGGATATAAATGTAACATCTTCGAACAGTAATATGTAAATCAGCCTGAGTACAACTCTTGTTACTATGACTTTTCATAAAGCGGTCGCTCTCAAGGTTTTAAAAATATTATCAAACACTTTCACTGTTTTAAAGCGTTTTAAACACTAACTTTCTCTTTTTAGTGTTCGTGATCTGTCATATGTTCATATATTCCATGTCTTTTAGTTGTATTGTTTTATTTTGTTAAATTTTGTTGTGTTTTCCTAACTTATTATTAAAAGTATGTTTACAACTAGTGGTCGCTTCTTGTTTGAATTTCGAGGATAATTCATAATCGAAATTTTTAAAGGCCAAACAATCTTCTAAATACTTTATTAACTTCTCTGCATTAATCTTTTCAACTAGGTTTAAAAGTCTAGATATGACAAAATGCAAAGAGTTTTGTATATCTGCAGTGTGTACTCTATGCCCTGGAGAAGATCGCAACGTTACATAAATTGGGTACAGACAATTTTAATTGTCTTGATCTTTGACTTCCTTATTAAGATTAAACCACTGAGAGAGAAATAATTTTATGCCAATCATTTGTAAAAAATGCAATGTTTGACTCTTAAAAAAAAGAGAGGACTTAAAATTAAAACAAAATCCTTGTTGACGATTTAAGTAAATGATAATAATTCAATTCTTCATTTTACATGCAAAATGAAAATACAATTTAAGTAAGCAACTATTTAATGTTAATAAATGAAAATGGTCAAAACACGACTATGGAGTTCATCGCTTGTTTAGATTATTTTCGTAGTTTTTTTTTTTAAATATGGGAAGACATATTGTAAAGAATTATTCTACATGTATGAGTTATGTCTAGTGTCATGCAATTAATAATTGTTACTATATTTACAATAAAATGATACATCTTCGTGTCAATTTGTCATAATTTTTCTTTGTGTTAATATATCATAAGTAAAATATAGCAAAACATAATACAAGTTGGCGCCCAAACGATTAGGTATTTAGGACATGAAAGCTCGATGTTCAACGACCTCGTCTCGTCGC
>NW_013527804.1:3999570-4017392 GCF_000836215.1 Papilio polytes
TGTTTTTTTTCTGTTTTTTTTTTCCTAGTGGCTACAAAACGGCCAGTGAATGGGAATTGTGGTGGCGTTTTGATTTTAGAATTGTAACATGCCAGTGATGCCAGGTATCCATAGCTTTTGTCATAGACACAGATTGTTTAGATTTTTTATCTGTATCCCTATTCTCTTGTTGATAATAGAAATAAGCAAACAACACAATAATATTTAAAATATATGTAAATATAGATAAAACTATGCGTGATACATATTTCTCGTAATGTACAAGAAAACGTAGTATGTAAGTGAGTGATATGACGCAATTACAATCCGATAATATCTGGTCGTATTACACAAGGCCGCGACTTCAGTAAACAAGCGTATGGAGAGAATATTCAATCATATGCTATGAACCTTTGTTTCATTTTGATAATTAAGTACCTATAAAATTGATAACGAGTGAATGATTTTTTTCGTTTAAAGGTGTATGATTTCTAAAAAGTTATTCTGTTAAATTGCGTTACATATTTTTTCGTAATTACTCCGTCTTTTAACTTTCTTGTTTCCTCACTAAATAAAAAAAATACTTTGGTTGTCGATTTTTAGTATTCCTATGTATAAAAACACATTTTTTAGAATCATATCTATCTGAATTTCATCAGATTTTACTGGCGGCAACGATATTGCGATGTTAGGCACCCTTGCGCTGTTTTTGAGAGTCTCAAGGCCATATTTCCAATGAATAAAAAAATCAAAGACCATCATAGCTTAATACCAATTGCGTTTTATTTCGGATCCTAACATTTATGTTATTTAAAAAAAAAACAAATTACTGGTGAATATTTTTTTCTAAAGTCTTCGGAAAGTCTAGGGATTTCGGTAGGTTAACTTAGTAACTTAGCTAGTAGTAGAATTATAATGCTTATGTAAATTCAATACATAACCTAATTTCAGTACTAATTTGTGTATTCAATACATACACATAAAACTGTAATAATATTTCGTAGGATAACTGAGTTTTGTAAGTTGAAGACTTGTGGGGCGTTGTCGTCGGTGCGCGACAAAGCACTGTAAAAATAAAAAATAAATTAAATCTTTCGTAAGTATATAGAAAAATTTTGTCTATGAAAAATAATGAAATATAGTATGAACTGTTTACATGGTTTACAATACATTAATGCATTGAATATCGTTTGCAAGTTGAACAATTGTTAATTTGATTCCATATTAAGATATACCGTTACCATTGTTGTGAAATTGTGATAGATTTGCATAGGAAACTATCACTTGAATACTAAACTTTGATGTTATAGTGGTTGCTTGTACATACTATGGAAAGCAACTAAAAGTATATTGAAATTGTACACAAATAATACATTTGTTTCTGCGTAATTTACGAAATAAATCGCAACTAGTTCTATCTATTGTAATGTTATAAAGAGGAAAGTATGTTTTTTTTTATACAAAAAGGTGGCAAGCGAGCAAGTGGTCACCTTAATCCGCCAAAATGGCGAAGCGACCGCTGCCCATAGACATCCGCAATTGCAGATGCGTTGCCTATCCTAAATTGACGGAGGAAGAGACGCACATAAAGAGGATATTTCCCCTTCCTATGCGTCTCCTCTACCATCAAATCCACTTTCCTATCCAATCCTTCCCTTATAAGAAAAAGGTGGGACGGGAAAGGGACTAAAATTGGGCTTCCGGCACCACACTCATCAGACGAAATGCGGAATTCTGTGTGGTCGTGGTATTACACCGGGTGAGCCGACCCATTCTTGCGAAGATGTTAAAGCGGGCTCTACCACTGTTACATGTATTTTTGTATGAATTGAAATAACTCAAAAACTACTGGACTGATTTCGAAAATTCTAGCATCATTAAACTATGTTATCACAGAGTGACATTTACATTTTTTATTATTTTCTTAATTTCACGAAGAAATCGCGAGCAACAGCGAGTTATAAATATTTAAATAAGAAACTGCATAAATAACATTTAAAGGTCTCTAAGCCTCTGAGAGTGTGACAGAAAGTGTCTATCGAATTGGTTATGTGGTTAGCAAATGTATCAAAAATCGCTCTATTACTTGTATTGTAAATTAATTTCAAAGATCGCAACTAAAAATATTTCGGTAATGCATCGACTTATTCTTTCATCGGCCTTACGACCCGAGCTTGGGGGCCGGACGTTACAACTAAACAAAGACATTTTTCTACCTGCTTTAGCTGCCAACCGTTTACAATGACGAAACCTTCGTCAAACCATAAAAATACTGTTTCGTAAATTGTTGAAAATAATGTTAACATCCGCAACATTAAGTAGTCCGAGTCTAGATTGCTATAAGGTATGCTTTACTAACATAAAAACCTTCCATATTAAACGAAATCAATGTAAGAAATACTTTAAAAGTATCTATTATCGATATTTACCTAGACATCACTAGTTTAAGATATTATAACCTGTAGCAATACGGTTAATATAAGAAAATGTAGACGTAAATATATCTGGAAATTGACAATTCGCCTACCCAGTTGTACATCCTCTTTCCATCTCTTTCCTAACCTCACAAAAACCATTAAGCTCTCATTCAAAATGTCTAATGGTCCGGAACTTTACAAATACAGTATGTTTTATTAAGGAGTCGAAAAATCCGGTAAATATCAACTACCGTAAAGCAAAGGTGTCAATTGTAAACGTGAGGCTATGTCGTCGTCTGAACGCATAATCGACTCACTTTCACACGGCCGTTCTATAACTCTCTGACCGTTATGATTCCAAAACATCCGTTTTAAATAATTTAGTTCATCAATGTTGCTAAAGTAAAGTACTACTTACTGAGTTTATTCTAAGGTTAAAAAGTACAGATTGCAAAACAGGATTATAGCACTGATGTAACATGATTACTTTTCTATACTTATGTTGTAAAGAGCAAAGATTTGTATTTTTGGAGTTTTGTATGTTATGAAAAACTCAAAAACTACTGGACCGATTTCAAAAAAACGCACTATTAATACCTATGTTATCACTAAGTAACATAGCCTAAGTATATTGTAAAGCGAAAGTTCAAATAAATGGATGGATGTTTTGTTATTCGGTACCTTGAAAACGTCTTAACGGATCCCAATTATGGTACAGATATAAAACAAAACATGGAAGAATGTATAGGCTACTTACTAAGTTTTCTTTTCTTCAAGTTAAGGGCAAAAGTTATATACTTTAAAAAATATTACGAGATCGTTTTAATTTTTACAATTTAACATATTATTTTATTTAGTTTACTTTAAACAAAACAAATTGACTAGTTTAGTGTATTAGTTGAATTTATTAATCAACTAGCTTTCGCCCGCGAGTCCGTCCGCGTGGAATTAAAAAAAACTGAATAGCCTATGTGTTCTTCCAGACTATCCTCTACATCTATACCAAATTTCATAGAAATCCGTTCAGCCGTTTAGACTACAAGCTCTAACAAACATCCATCCATCCAACCATCCATTTAAACTTTCGCATTTATAATATACTAGCTTTCTCCCGCGACTCAGTCCGCGCGGAATTAAAAAAAAAACAATTGTAAGTAGCCTATGTGTTCTTCCAGACTGTCCTCTACATCTATACCAAATTTAATCGAAATCCGTTCAGCCGTTTAGACTACAAACTCTAACAAACATACATCCATCCATCCATCTAAACTTTCGCATTTATTATATTAGTATAGTATGACGTATGATTGTTAAAATATATTTTTAAGTGAACGGATCGAAGTCTGTAGCAATCTTTTGTTATCTGCTAGGGGCGAGTAATAGGGGATGTTCAACTTCCGGGCGTTCAGTAGTGCGGGCTTACATTACTTTTATTATTAACTTTCGCCTGTGACTATTCTCGTGGAGTTAAAATCAAAAGTAAGTAGTCTGTTCTTCCAGACTTTGTCCTATATCTAGCCCAATGTCATCGAGATCCATTCAGTCGTTTAAGCGGATAATTCTAACAAACATACTATTCACGTAAATATTTGAAGGCCCCCACGTCATATTTTCCCGTCCAAATATGACGTGGGGGCCTTCAAAAGGAGAGTAAACAGCTACCTATTAAGCTAGCTCGTACCATCTTTCGACTGCATCGTCACCTCCTTTAGGTGGGATCGTGGTCAAGCGCTAGCTTAACAAATAATAAATAAAAAAAAAAACTATCGTATTTATAATATTAGTAAGATTATGGTCCAATCTTAATAGAAGTCAAACATAAATACAAATACAATACTTTTAATGATTTTAATAGTATAGTGTATTAAGAATTCTTAACCTCCGACCTTTGGATTTCAATTTGGACTTTAATCAGACGATAAAACTGTCTCCGGAAATTTGGTTCAATCTTTTACGTTACAAATTATCTATACTATTATAATAAAACACGCACTTCTTTTTTGCCTAAGATGTCAGCAATTACAGCATATTTTTGCATAATTATTTTTTTTAATAAAAAGCCCTACACTTACGTCATGCTTTAGGCTATATATTTTCATGCCATTAAACTTGGGGGGTAAATATTTTGGATAGAAACCCTAATGTGGGAAAGAGACCATAAGTTGCTGCCAATATTATGGTTGTCAAGGATTGTCAAGGATGGTCATGTCATGTCATTTTGACATTTGTTATTGATAATTTGACAAATGTAAACAATAAAATAAAATTTTCATAATTACATGCGGATGAAGCCGCACCGGAACAGCAAGTTATTATATAAAACTGTTCATTTTAATGCAAAGTATGTACATCTGTACCGACAACGTACTTAAAGGCTTCGTACCATTATTTCAACGAAATACAACTTGATTAATTAGTTCTATGTTGTACATACTTTCGCCTTAAACATTCGATCGATAGTTTCCCACCTGTAACGGGCTTCTCAAAGCAATGTTTGAAGCGTAAAAAGAAATTCAGTAAACTAATTAAAAAAAAACTGTTTAACATTTTTATCGTCTCAAGTGCGGTCATCAGCCGGGTGCTATGGCCGGTGGATCCGAGAGGCGAACAACTGGCGTCGTTCACACGGACACGACGCGGTATGGTCGCGATTGGAGACGATTTCAGGTCGGACCTGCGCCTGCGCCGGTTACGACGCGCGAGAAAGAGAGAGTGCAACATGCGTGACCATAATGTTAATATTTATAGGATATTATATATTAGGATATTCCATTTATAGAACGAGAAGTTGAAGTCATAAAATTAACTCTATCTTTTTGTATTCTTCTAATAAATTTAACCGATTTGTAAAAAAAGGTGTAGAGGGATATTAAACAAGTAAAGAAACAAGCGCCTAAACAACTTTAGGCGTTTAATTTACATGACAATGGAACAGGCATAAAATATAAAGGATAATTACTTATTACTTTAAGATTACTAGATAACGTAATTGTAATTTTTTACTAAGATATCTTGAGATTACACACAATTACTAACCGTAGTAAATTGAACAAACTAAATTTACTTCGTAATATATCATTTAATTATGTTTAATTAAAATCACAGTAATTAAATATATTAATTATGTCCGCAAACATTATAAACGTGTGGTGACAATGTCACAGCCCCGTTGATAATGCACAGGTGTGCTCTGCGCTCAGCCATCAGCTGTTCGGCGCTCGTGCCCGCTGCCTGTTCTACGGCTGCTATACTCTATGCCCGAGGCCGAGGCCGAGGCGCAGTCTTTGTCGACATTCCGGCGCGGTGGGACGTGCGCCCCTCGCGTCCCTCCCCCGCACATTCCGCTACCGATGTTTATGTGCACGCTTCGCTGTCACTAAGCCGACCGCAACTTCTTTGTCTAATTAGAAGGTAGGCGAATGCTACAATAAACTTATTTCATACACAAAGTAATAACTATACATGAAATATTTGAATAGCTGACTGGTAATAAAGTTTTAAATCCAACGAAATCGACGTGAAAATAACTTTAAAACTACCCAGTATCGATATTTACCTATACATCATTAGTAAAAGATGTTATAAGATGTAACAATACGGTTATTAAAAGAAAAAGTAGATGTAAATAAAAATAAAACCTTTAGAGGTGATAAAAGAAACGAAACAGGTTTCCGTAGGACATCTGGTGCTAATTATGAACGCGTCAACTTGACTTGAAGTTTTTATTGTTAGCGTTAACAGAAATTGAATCGTTATTGATTTGAAATTACAATTTCTTTCATACTTATGGACAAGAAGTTAAGTTTATTACCAAGTACATTTAAAGTCGTTATAAAAATATACATTGAAAGTGTAATTTGATGGCCACGATCGATTTAAGATTACAAACGACAACGAAAGTTTTGGTTTATTGAGATTTATATGATAATATGGTGATAACCACAGACTAAAAATGTCATGTTAGTATTACCAACATTTCTGCTACTATAATATTCCTACTTAAAGAACTATAATAATAATTACAAACGCGTTTTAAAGATTATACCTACGTATAATTTGTTATAGTAAATATAATTAAGGATTTTTCAAATGATTGATAACGGAGTAATTGGAGGCGAAGGGGCGCGGGCAGCGGGGCCAGGACCGACGGGAGGGGAGTATTCGTGTCGTGACGTAACGGAATGGTATGCGATCTTTCTCTATGAATAAATTACTTTTAACTTTTTAAATTAGGAACTGTATTAATTTTGTGGCAGGTTTTTTAGTACTGCGATATCTGCGGGGCATATTTTGTCCTATGCTTCTTTATTTGGGTAATTTTAGTGTTTAAAAAGAAAAATATATTTAATTCACTAGAGTACTTTACTTTCATAAATAAACACGGTTTCAGTTAACTTTTATTACGCTAGTAACTGATAGCACACTGGATTGAACGTTTCCCCACTAGTAAATACTTTAACTACCTTCTGTTATGGAAATATAAACCGTTTGCGAAAGAGATATGGTAGAGATTGGTTTGTATTGTACAAAGTTAACTTCCGAACTATCCCAAATACAGTGTCATTGCTCTCGTTTTCAATTATTACGGAATGTAATGTGGCCGAAGATTGCATTTGCTTATTGAGAAGCTACTTATTAATTGTAACGGCTGCGTAGCTCATAACCTTACTAATAATGTAAATGCGAAAGTATAGATGTATGGATGAATGTTTATTACAACTTGTAATTTAACTAACTAAACAGATTTAGATGAAATTTGGTAGGTGTAGAGCATAATCTGGAAGAACACATAGAATAATTACTTTGTATTTTTTTTAATTCCACGCGGACGGATTTGCAAAGCTGATAATGGATATGAATTCGGATAATTAAATTAGATAATTAAATATATTAAAGTCATTTCAATATGTTGAAAACCCTTGTTTATAGAGATATAGAATAACCTAAAATACTTTAGAAAGTTGTTCCGGAATGTCTAGATTAAGCGGAAAATTCACTCAAGGTTCCCATTTCCTCAAAGGCCGGCAACGCATATGTAGTTCCTCTGGTATTACAAATGTCCACGGGCGTTGTGGACCACCTCGGTGTTCACGTCTCTCGGCCCCCTTTTATTATAAAAAATAAAATTGGTAGATGCGTAATCACAAGTGAAATATACAAATTATTATAATTTAGTGACTTTGTACTTGAATAAGATGTCACCTTAAATAAATTCTAATATAACACATGTGAATGAATTTGTAGACTATTTTATAAATAATCGTTATGGTGGTCTTGTAATTAGGCCAAGTATAAGCAAATTCTGTGACACATTAATTCTTGGTCTCTAATGTTTACGAACGTTGGTCATAAGCGCGTGGAAAATCATACTAATATTTTAAATGCGGAAGTTTAGATGGGTGGATGTTAGAGTTTGTCTAAACGGCTGAACGGATTTCGATGAAATTTGGTATAGATGTAGAGGTTACTCTATAGAGGTTACTCTAATTCTACGCAGACGAAGTCGCACGCAAAAGCTAGTAGTCTGTAATTGTCTTTTTGCCAAATAAGTTGCAGTATAAAAGATTAAAACTATTTATTGCAGTGAGTTCACGGATCTTTTATCGGTTATCGCCTCGCAAGTAACAATATGTAATTGGTAATAAGACTTATCTCTAATTGAGGCGACATTGGCAGTTGTTGCACGTGCCCGGTCGACACAGTGCATCCGGTCGTTAGCGAAACGCGACAAGCAACTTTCACTCTTATAACAAAGTGGTTATGCATATTATTGCATAAGGTTGTCGTATCCTCATCGCTCGGTCAGTGTTGCCGGCATACAAATATTTTAACGTTTTAATTACGATTGTTTAACAAAACAACTGACAGTAAACTGGTTGCGTTCCGCTTTTGTTTGCGTATTGACTTCTGGTCGGTGTTCTCAATGTTACTATTATATGCTCTAAACCTGTGCCAAATTTCATGGAGATCCGTTCAGCCGTTTAGGCTACAAACGCTAACAAACATCCATCCATCCATCCATCTATCCATCCATCCATCCATCTAAACTTTCGCATTTATAATATTAGTAAGATGAAGACATTTTTAAAAGATAACTTAGATATAATATCGTTTTTAAAATCTCTTACCCATGTAGTTAGGCTGAAATTATGGATAAAGGGCAATGCATCGGTTAGGGTTATTTATGTATTACGTTTAGGTTTACAATCGCATAAATATATTGCAATAAAAATTATTCTGCACCGCGTACATCCTTTAATGCCTGAAATAACGCATAATTGTTTTTATCAACTCTAGCCACAGCGTAAACTATTAAGCCGTTCTTTTATAAGGTACAGACGAAAATACAAATACGTTTACATTTTTGCGGAATATTCCTTTCATTAAATGACTACGTTGTTTTACATTGAAATTACAATTTTCAAGTTAAAATGTATGACTGCTGGAAAATAAAATCCATAGACAAGCGTCGTTTTTTTCCGTCATAATTAACGTGCGCTTTGCAGAATACTTGGCAAATATTTGTTGAAACTTCACTTTTAATCCTGCTCTGTTCCACCATCGCCGACCGCTCAAAGCAAAATGACTGGCTCCGGTGGAGTGGCTCGCTTTTACGCAGAAAATAACAGACACTCTACGTTTTGATACGAATTAAAATAATTGACTACAACCGCACATATTTTATGATTAAAAAAATGTATATTCTTATGTCACAAATATGGATATAAAAATAAGTTAAGATTACTTACAAAGAAAGCAAGTTTCAACACGCTAAACTATCGCACAACTGTTTTGTCGCACGATTGTCGATTGTTTCGCTAATTTAACTGTTTAGTTGCATAAATAAAAATCAAGTAATGTGCTCACTTTGAGCTCATAAGAATCAAAGCGAAACTAAACGGTTGTGCGATAATGTAGTTTCAAGTGTGCGCGCGCTCTTAAGATTACAAATTTGAATTAGATCTCTTTCTAGTTATCCTTGAAAATAAACGTTTGTAGAGATGTGCGTTACAAATTAACGTTTTGAATTTATGAAAGCATGTTAATTTAATCGGACCGTGATGGTAATAATTAACACTTTCCGGTTATTTTCCACTAACAAATCGACGGACATAAACTCCCGTGACTCATTTTCGTCAAAACACGCTGTCGGAGAGAAACAATACGTTTAATATTGCTTCTCATAATCTTGCTTATAATTTTGCAATCCACATGATTCATTTATACGAAGAAACAATTAAATATTACTACCTAGCTTTCGCCCGCGCTTTCCTCCGTCCGCGTGGAAATAAATAAATCAAAATCTAGTAGCCTATGTGTTCTTCCACACTATCCTCTACGTCTATGCTAAATTTCACCGAGATCCGCTCTGTCGTTTGGGCTACAAATTCTAACAAACATCCATACATTGATCCATAAATTTTCCTTTAGAATAATGTGTAATTTACTTTGTACTTTGTTGCCACTTGATTACCTTAAATTCATTTGATGCTTTTTTATTACAGTAATTTAGATTACGCAAAATAAAATTAAACGTATGTAACATTCGCAATATGTAATAATCTTCTACGATGTTTAGATTTGACGAGAGTCAAAATAATCTTTACAGATTAAAAATGAAAATAAAAGAAAGAGGTTATCAATTCGTGTTTTGTTTGTAGTAATTTTTTGACAGTTCGATTTCAATGACACGCACAAAGTACTCGGATACACAGAATACAGTTCTATATCTCTGCTTACCCCATTGAAATATGTGATGACATTGCTGGGCAAGTACAAGTTACCTTGGAGCATGTAGTTTAATAAAGCTTGTCCTTGTCCTCAATCTGTCGATCAACCCTGCGGAATTAATACGTCTGGAATATTACATTTGCTTACATTTTATGACGGTTAAGTTAAATGTAAGTTTTTTTAAAATATAAGGTGGCAAACGAGCCAGCGGCCACCTGAGTCCACCGAAATGGAAAGCGACTCCATAAACATCCGCAATTGCAGATGCGTTGCCTACCCTTATTGACGGAGGAGGAGACGCACATAAAGAGGACATTTTTCCTTTATATGCGTCTCCTCCACCGACAAATCCAATTTTCCTTCCCATCCTTTCCTCTTAAGAAAAGGGTGGAAAGGGAAAGGGACTAAAATTAGGCCTCCGGCAATACACTCATCAGACTTCACGCCTGTCTTCTGTGTGGTCGTGGTATTACACCGGTCGAGCCGGCCTATTCGTGCGCAGATGTTAAAGCGGACTCTGCCACTGTTAAAACATAACGTGTAAGTTAAAACACTCATATATTCGTTACTTATGATATAGATCTGTCTCAATACTTTAGGTAAATAAAATATATTCTCTTAAGCATTATTTATTAAATAGTTTTTGCACGCGTCTTCGTCTCTGCAAATATAAAAACAAAATCTTGTAAAAACTTCACCAAGTCATAAATATACTTGGTGAAAAATTTATAATGTAAAATAATAGTTTAGTGGATATTTCCAGAGTAAGACAATAAGTAAAAAATGTACAAAGATTTCGTGTCACATTTATTCAATCAAATAAAATTATAAGATACTAGCTTTCGCCCGCGTCTTGTCCGCGTGGTATTAAAAAACAAAAGTAAGTAGCCTATATGTTCTTTAAGACTATGCTATATATCTGTGCCTTTCATCCAGATCCGTTCAGCCATTTAGACCACAAACTCAAACATCCATCCATCTAAACTTTCCCATTTGTAATAGTATTTTTTCAATGATTTGCTAGATTGACGAAATATAACAATAGTTATGTGCAGCAGTTGTCTCTAGTATTTAATACCGTACTACGTCCCCCTTTGTTCGGCACGTATGGTATACATGGGGTCGACACCCGCAGATTTCCTCCCACTGTGCTCTTTTATTACCAAACCATTTCCCACGACGTTATATCACAAATTGTTATATTACCTTTTTTATTTATTCTTTCTCATATTTTGATTATTTTCAGAAAATGGGATCGCTTTTAAATATTTTAACAGACGTACTCAGAATTGATTAATTCTAAGTTGTCTTAGGGGTTAATTAGGTAAATTTAAAGGGCTTTAAAAAACTTTTAGTATATTAATTTAGTATTTGTTTGTAGAAAAATAATGTGAACCTTTCCAGAGCTGAAGCAAGAAACGTAAAAAAAAAATAAATTACAAATAATTGTATCGAAGAATTCAAGTGGAACCGATAGTTCGAAAAAAAATATCGATTGTCAAATGTTATAAAAACTCAACAGTAAACAAGATATTATGATTCCTATAATTTAATTAAAAACTTATTAGATAAATGACGGAAATAAGATTTTCTTAGTATAATTATTTAAGGAAGTGATTAAGTTAAGTTACTTTCGTTCCCTGCATTTCGTCCAAGAGGGCCACCTTGTATCTGACATCTGATGTATCGGCACTTACGAGCGTTATCTTCACAAATAATTCACTCATTTATTATCTACTTTTTTCCCCTTCACATTTAAAATAGACTTGATAATGATCCTTGCATGTTACGAATACTTCCTTGAATCGAATTCAATTAAAATAATACTAAAAACTTTTTTAAATAGTATAATTTTAAAAAGCTATTATCACAGACTATAAACAGACAAGTTTAAAAAACGATTAAAAAAATCCATAGACAGCAAATGACATTGTCAGCCAGTGACTTTACGGTTACTTTTTTCTTTGTTTACAAAACTTACGACACGGCATTCAGCCAACAGCTAAAGCAATTCTCAGTTTGAATATTTCTTAATTTATTAAAAATATACGATAAAACATTTTAACAGACTAACATATACTTAAAAACATACTCTCCGTAGTCAAGCAAAACTTCCTTTGTAAGTCATCCGACATGTTGTACAACAGATCAAGAGCATATACTGTAACTACCGTTATAACATTGAAATACAAATATTTACAAAGTAATTTAGTCTTTATTCAGTAAGCCATACGAGCTAAAACGAATCGCGGTCAAGATTTATATTAATGTTACTTGTGTTGCCTACAGTACACACGTACACTGTTCTATATTTGAAATTGAACTTTATCACAATGGCATAAGACATAAAATGAACTTAACTAGCGTCCCCCTGCAAAGCGACGCGCGACAAACTGGACTCGTGCCGGTAGATCGCGCTACTTACTGACGTTCTTAAACTTGTTTTTTTTTTAGCAATCAGCTGTCGATCGGTATTACTAACCAGTTTCAGCGTTAACAAAATCTTTCTTTTTACATTGGAATGAATTGATTTTCTTGGATATCGTTTATTGTTTGATTAATTTGCTGATATTAATTTTGATGTAGAGCTATGAATTTTGACTCGGAATGCCATTAAATACTTAGGAATCTTAACAAATTTACAATGTTTTGAAGTGGCCAACTGCCAAGTACCGTTAAGATCAAGTTGCAAGCAAATTAACATTAGGAGTCCCGCGGGAAACGGAATCCTCGACTTGGTTTGTTAACAGTTAATAGTTTTACAGTTTGAAATAACAGCAAAAGTTTGATTAGAAGTATGGATTTAATGGACTGGATCGAATCTTACGTGGATTTTCAAAGGTTCTTAGAAGTTAAAAATATTAGATAAACGAAGGAATGATGTCTTAAAAAACTTTATAATATTCAAGCCTTTGAGGATTCTTAGTAGTGATAATTAATTATTTTAGACTCATCATATCTTACCTTACCGTTTTAAAAGGAATTTATCTTCGGACATGAAAAAAAAAAGATTTTTATCGTTACTATAATTAACAAAAAGAACCCCTAACTAATAAAAATAAGATCGATTCCGGGTTTTATTGTTTTTTTTTGACTAGATTGTTAACTTCATCATAAACCATTATCTGCCTTTTACTGTATACCTTCCCTTAATTTTAAAATTCGTGAAATATACGTAAAAATAAACCAATGATCTTAATTGCTTGACCCTATTTAGGGCAATAAAGTTAAGGTCAAATAAATCGTGTAAAGGTGGAATGGTGTACAAACAGCTGGTGTACCACCATCGTGTGACTCGGGGCATAATGGCTTAATAAGTAGACAAATCACGTTTCCGTCGAAGCGAAACCCGTTTTGTGCGTTAACAATCAGCGTCGTCGCTTATGACAGGGCTCGTGAACTGCCGGCCCGCTGCAACTGTAAATAATATGGACATCCGGGCGCGACCATTAAGTCGCCTGTTTTAATTTGTGTTGTAACAATATTGTTATCTCTCTTACACTATTTAAAACATAAAAGATTACAAGTATGTCAGTGTAATTTAGTTGTTGAATTATAAACTATTGTAAACTGTTAGTATCTATACTAATATTATAAAGAGGAAAGATTTGTATTTTTTTATGTACTAAGGTAATTCAAAAAATATCGGGTCGATTTGAAAAATTCTTTCATCGTTAGAAAGGTAATTTATCTGTGAGTAACATAGGCTATTTTTTTTTTAATTTCACGCAAACAAAGTTGCGAGCAACAGCTAGTAGTTGATATAGTCATGAAATAAGTTTTAAAACCACAATTCTATAATGTAATTTTAACAAACTTCATAGCGTAAGTATTTTCTTCGCACATTTTATAGAATTTTTTATATTTTATTTTGGATATTCTGACGTTAATGTTATTAACTTTTGGCACATTTACGTATAACATTTGTAACTATATATTAGTTAGAAGCCGGTAATCTGTCAGTTACATAATAAACATGAAGACTGCGTTAAAATATTTGAGAGCCCTGCATTATGACGACATGTACTCGATTTCTATTCCAAAGCCCTACGTAGTAGCGGCGCCCTCTATTTTACAACAGCATCCATATCGCGTTATTTAGCATACACTGTCGCTTTAGTGGGAAACTTTTTATGAATTTGCCTACAAAATCTTCAATGGATTTTGGTTAATAAAGTTATTTGCATATTAAAGATATCAGTGAATACGTATAGCGAATAATAACAAAACTTTGTTTTGGTAGAATTCTTAATACGTCGTAATTGATTTAACATTTTTTTATTTAAAGTAATAACTTATTAGATGTACAGAACCAATATTATTACTACAACATCATCATCTCCCCTGCCTTATCCTAATCCCGTGGCGGCGCACCGGGTTTTCGTCCTCCAAATAACTCTATCATACGTCATCTCAGTCATCACGCCCTTCTTGATCATGTCACCTTTCACGCAATCCAACCAATGTTATTCTTACATGGAAAAAATCGTAGTTTTAATTTTTTAATTTCGTTTAAAAACATACCATAAATGTATTGCAATTGAAATTTCCACAAATAAGAGCGCCATATAAAGATTTTTTTGACGACAACACTATCATTTTATCTTTGAAGCCCTGCTATTTTGCACCATTTGCAATACAGCACTTATGCTATGGAAATAAGACATTAAATGCAATACTGACAGATTCAAGTCTTCCAATATTGCTTACCATAAACAGTTAGTCGTTACGCTCTTAGTATTCTGATTGTATTTAACTAAACGATGTTCTACAAAACGTCATATCTTAGTGAAAAGTAAAAGTGTTATTTCAAAGCATTATATTTTAGAAATAAAACGCAAGTTGTAAGACCGCCGACCAGACTTTAGAAAGTCTCGTTAACAATACGTAACTAATGACCTCGCCCTACATTATTTTGTCCCAATTTTCGTCTCTGTTATTTTAATTAAACAAATGCTTACAACGAAAACACCAGACTGATGTTTTTATTTACAAATTGCCACTTAGTACTTCGTATTCCAGTTAAAAGATACGGTTTTTATTTGCTTTACAATGGTAGGCAGTTATAATAATTATGCCAGACTGTTCTAATAATATTCAATCCCTTATTCCTACGAAGGGTTGACAGATACTGTACTAATATAATGTTCGTAAGATACGGGTTTCTTTCCACGATTGGATTGTGTTAGCTCCCGATATTTCGGCACAGTTGCATGCGCCATGTTCACGGGCTGACTGAAGTGCGGTAGTGTGAGCTAAAACAATCCAATCGTGGTAAGAAACCCGTATCTTACGAACATTATATTTGTAAAAGCCACGACAGTTTAAAGTTATATATGTATTGTACTACTCTTCAATACATGAAACTAACCTCTACTATATCTTCAATACATATCTATCAGAGGTTATATCTGAATTTGCTCCCTTCTTCCACATATCCTCTTCCACACAATCCATCCATATTTTCTAGTGCTTATCAACTTTAAAAGTCATTCGAGACTTTACTAAATACATTTTATACTATGTTTGTTAGTCAAGTTCCGCTTTTAGTCTACGATAAAATTCCTTCGATTTTGAGAGTTGACGACCCTGCCAGAAGCGCAAATAAAAACATCCTTGAGAGACCACGTGGTCTTATACGTACTCAGCATGTAATTTAACAGGTAAATTGTAACGAAGGAAGCCATCTTAAAGAATTGTGAGGAAAATATGTATGTCAAGCAACGCATGCCTCGCTAATCGTTGATAATGCTATTTGTCTGACAGGGTTGCCAGATCAGGGTATAATTTCCTGTTTACGTTTCAACCATGTCTAAGGATCTATAGATCATTTTAGAATTGGTAACATCTTACACAATTTTCGATTAACTACAGTTTTGTAAGAGCTTAACTTCGGCAAGTTTTATGTCGCGTTCTGTCGCTAGAGGCGCGTCGGTCGCGTGGTAGGAAACGACCTTAGTGACGTCACGCGAGGCCGCGCCGCTCTCTCCGTACCGACAAGCGATAACTATACGATTACCATGCTATTGTCAGCTTATGGGATAATCTTGAAAAATGTAATGTGTACATACATTATTCTTACCTTGCCGAAATAATAAGTACTGATAGATCATTATGCTTTAATTAAATGTTTACTGCAAACCTTATGTTTAAAATTTTAAAAATCGTTGTTGATTTTGTTTTTGTTCTTTACGCACGTAACATTTAAACGTATTTGCTACGTTTTTTTAATCTGTATGCGTACACTAAGCTGCTAGTCAAGCAAATGTATGTGGATGATAATTAAATAAAGTAATATCCTAAATTATCGGTTAAATTGGCGACCCTATTGCCTCTTCATTTATTTATCAAATTCGACTCCACTTTGCTCTAGTTTTTTGGTTATTGCTCGGTACAGTAGATGGAACAGGCAGTCCAGTCTTCTTGTGCAATATACCTCTGAATTAAATGGAATATTTGCCATTTATAGTACGTATAAGAATAGAAAACATTTAAAGATGCGTCTATAAGATCAAGGTTCTACTCCGGCGTTAAGCTAACCTTTAGACAATCCCACGTATGACCTTTTAAATATATAGCAAATTTTATTTTAATCAAATTGTAAGCTATACTAATATAATAAAGCGTAAACACGCACTACTTCGTGGATTAAGATGTCAGTTATCACAGCATATTTTTGAATAATTCTTTCTTTAACAAAAAGCCGTAAACTTACGACAGGCTTTACGCTACATATTTTCACACTATTAAATTTAGGGGGTAAAAATATTCATTTCATGTGCGAAAGGGACCATAAACTACAAGCTGCGAACATTAAGGAAGCAAGGTTATTATAGTAACGGTAATTCTGACATTTGCATTTAAGAATTTGACAAATACAAACAATGAAATAAAGAATTTATAATTTGATGCGGATGAAGCCGCACGGGAATAGCTAGTTGAGTTTAGAAGAGTATTACTTTACAAACAAAAAGTATGTTTTCAACATTTCTTAATCTATTCGTTAGATTAGATATCTTTATTTACGTAATCCTTCAAATCTAGCGAAGATGACTTGAATTTATTTATCACTAGTTGTTGCTCGCGACCTCGACTGCGTGAAATTAAAATATGTAGCCTATGTTACTCACAGATACATTATCTTTCTAACGGTGAAATAAGTTTTAAAATTGGCCTAGTGGTTTTTGAGTTATTTCAATACATACAAAAATACAAATCTTTCCTCTTTATAATATTATTTATTCATTGATAGCGTGACAAATAATGATAATATCATGTACGTAACGTTCATATTTAACTTTCTACATTTAAGTTAAAGTAGCTTTTGCCCGCAACTCCGTCCACGTGTAATTAAATCAACAAAAGTAAATAATCTATGTGTTCTTCCAGAGTATGCCGTACATCTAAGGCAAATTTCGACCAGATCTAATCAGCCGTTTAGTCTACAAACTCTAACAAACATCCATCCATCTTTTTACACTTTTCATTATTAGTATGATTAGATACTTTTTAAGTAAAACATCATAAAATTCAGCGGTGAAAAGAATATATTTTAGCAGTTGATCTAAATACCGCGCCAGATATCGATTGTGCGAGTAACAGGTGAAAGTGTACAAACAGAAACGAATGCGTATCTATATGGGCACACTAGCGCCAAGTGCCGACTGTTACTGCGCCATAATTGGTGTTACATAT
>NW_013527804.1:4018493-4030705 GCF_000836215.1 Papilio polytes
AGGTGGCCGCTTGCTCGTTTCCCACCTTATGTTATATAAAAAAAAAACTTTCAAAAGCAAATTCATCTAATATTTAAACACTATTGGACTATAGATTAGTGTGTGCTCATATGTTAATATATTTGTTCCTTTTAATAGTACCGTAGAGACTCTAAACATGTCCATACACATTTCCCTCTCCTGTCCTCCTGGTCCTGTACACGAAGCGTCTAAAATATAGAAGACTAGCTTTAGCACGCGACTACATCCGCGTGTAATTACAAAAAAACAAAACCAATTCACCTATGTTCTTTCAGACTATCCTCAACATTTATAACATATTTCATCGACATCCGTTCAGTTTAAACTACAAACATCCATCTAAACTTTCACATTTATAGTATTAATAAGATAACTTGTATATTAGGCTAGAATATGACAATGTTACGAAACGTTAATATTTCCAAGGAATACGATATCAAAATCGTTTGCACACAGCATACGGTTATGTTTTCACACAGTACATAGTGTAACGTCAATCTGGAACTAGTAACACTTTCTCGGAAATCTTTGTAAGAACCGTTAAGGTTTGTGTATATAGTATAGTTGTGTCGACTGTCGAGTTGCTCGTAATTATGCGGAATTCAAAAGTAATATAAACATAGAACTTTGAACTAGTGAATATTAATTGATCTTAAATATCTATCTAATTTGAATCTTAAGATATTGCTAGTTAAGTATAAATTAATGTTAGGTAAAAATCTACCTATTTCAAGGCATCGAAATAAATTAATTGCCTAAATAGATGGATGTAAAGACTAAGAAAGTAACGACTGAATGGTTTAATGATTAATTTGGAGGACGAAAATCTGATGAACTGGGAAAACTGGGGAATCAGAGAAAATATTTGAGCATTTATGCATACATTTCAACCTCTTTGAGAAAACGTGGAATACATCTATTTCACGTCGATAGTTCCTGAACTAATTGTAATTTCCCTAAGTCGATTTATCAATTCTACAATTGTTATACCATGGTTTTATTACATTATGAGTCCTTTTAATTTAATAAATCTGTATAATAACCTATGTCCATACAAATATTATAGAGAGTGTATTTTTGCATGTACTGAAATAACTCAAAAACTACTGGGCCGATTTTAAAAATTCTTTCACCATTTAAAAGCTACATTATCAGTGAGTAACACTGGGTGTTTTTGTAATATTTCCTAATTTCACGAGGACAAATTCTCGCGGTCAAAGTCGCGAGCAACATCCAGTAATAAATTCTCATAAAGTTACTTTCGTTTTACAATATTTTTCCTTTAATCTCTTAATTTGTTACTCGACATTTTTTTCAGTATAAAGATGATTGTATAACGCGTATTGAAAGTGCATTATAACATTCCTCTGTTCTTATAGCATCAAGCTCATTGTTTTCGTTGTCAGATGACTGTTTCTGTGTTTACGAGAATGTTTCATACATCCAACACTAAAGAATTGTCATTTTATATACGATATTTACTTCCAAACCATAAAGATTATTAAAAATTACTTTTGTATCTCTCTCCGGATCCTTTCTTCATTCCTGTCGCGACCTCCTTGACCATCTCTCGAATGATTCTCCACTGTGCGATTCTCTGCGACTATTTTTTATACCATAGATAAAGAGGATTGACTAGTGTGTTGAATTCCTAATTTTGTTCTTAAATGTCTACAATTTCTACATTACTATTGTTGAATCTAAGATTTTTTTATTTGTTTTTATAGATAACTATCTACTGTTTGCATCTTCATTCGGAACGAAATGAAAATTGTAATAATTATAGCCTTTATTACTCAATTGTGACGTAGCTATTTATTAGTAAAAGAATTTTTGAAGTGTGTCTAAAAGTTTTTGAATATCAATCATATAAAAACACAAATCTGTCCTCTTTATATTAATACTAGCTGTTCCTGTGCGGTTTCACCCGCATGAAATTATAAAAACTTTATTGTTTACATTTGTCAAATTATCAATTACAAATGTCAAAATGACATGACATGATGACAATCTTGCTTCCTTGATGTTGGCAGCAACTTATGATCTCTTTCCCACATTAGGGTTTTTATCCAAAATATGTTTAACCTACCCCCTAAGTGTAATGGCGTTAAAACATATAGCCTAAAGCGTCACGCAAGTGTAGGGCTTTTTAATAAAAAAAGAAATATTCAAAAATATGCTGTAATTGCTGATCTTAGGCAACAAAGAAGTGTGTGTTTACGCTTTATTATAATAGTATAGAAGTATAGATAGATTGATTTACAATAATTCTAAAACATATTCTAGAATTGTTACAAACGATTCGAATTATTACAAACGTAGAATCTTTTAGGATATGGTCTAATAAAGAGGATAGTTACATCTCGAAACATGAGATATTAAAAAGAACTACATGTACACCAAAAATTAAAGAAAGAGTTACTTCAAGTCCATCATATTTTGAATTGGAAAGTCTATAAAAATTGAAAAAAAAAAACACCATCAGACGTTTAGATTCCATTGAAAGAACTACTTCGTTGTTGTTGAATAGTTGAATTAAATCAAACTATCGTACTAATATTATAAATGCGAAAGTTTAGATGAATGGATGGATGTTTGTTAGAGTTTGTAGCCTAAATGGCTGAACGGATTTCGATGGAATTTGGTATAGATGCAGAGGATAGTCTGGAAGAACACATAGGCTATTAATTTCAGTTTTTTTTTTCCACGCGGATGGAGTCGCGGGCAAAAGCTAGTTAATGAATAAAGAAAAAACATAGTGTTAATTACAAAATAATGTAAATTTTGTGATCTTAGTCTCAATAATAGTAATCATTAGTAGTATAGGTCAAGGGCATTATTAACTTTATGTCAAACTAGCTGTTCCCATGCGACTTTATCCGCATAAAATTATAAAAATTTCATGTTATTGTTCACATTTGTCAAATTATCAATTGCAAATGTCAAAATGACATGACATCACAAACCATGGCAACCTTGCTTCCTTGATGTTGGCAACAACTTGTGGTCTCTTTCCCACATTAGGGTTTTTATCCAAAATATTTGGCCCCTAAGTTAAAATATTTAGTCTAAAGCGTGACGTAAGTGTAGTGCATTTTATTAAAAAAAGAGTTATTCGAAAATATGCTGTATTTGCTGACAACTTAGGCAACAAAGAAGTGTGTGTTTACGCTTTATTATAATAGTATAGATGATTATTTGAAGTCACAAACGATGTAATGAGTTCATTTCTGCGTCATGTTACATGTTCGTCTATAAATATCAAAACGGCACGAGCACAGTTCGAATTAAACCCTAATGAATTGCTTGTTTCGCTCAGAATGCATAGATAAGAATTATTCATAAACGCGTTCCTCTGCGCATAATAATCGTCCAATTTTACACGCTACTCTAGATGCTATTACAACGTAGTAAAGACCAAATTCGTACAGAATTAATTATCTATTTCGTTCCGAAATGCACTTACGCATTACGTATAGGCTAGTCAGTTCCAATGACACAGTTCGGCTGCAATTAAGATCACACTTTGTTAATGATATTTCTTCACGCTTCAACCTTGGTTGGTGTCGATACTAGCCGTACAAACATTCCTTTTAACCATTTATGACCGCGCACTTATATTTTTAAATAGTAAATTAACAGTTGCATCCATTGCTGCACTGACATGCGAGTCATATGTTTTTAGTAATGGAAAACAAGAATTGGATGCGGTATTGAAATGAATGTCGTTTCGTATACGATATATTAGTAGAAGGTGTATGACTACGATGAAACGACCTACAAATGTTCGCTTAAAGTAGGTCGACACAAACGACAAACGTTTATAATTAAATCATTTTTTGTTGCAAGATAGAGAGTACTTTTGTACACAATATTTATTATATATGACTAACAATTAAAGTGGAATACGTAAACTTCATTCCGTTCACCAAATTTTAAAAAAGAGAAGCTTCAAAATACATTGATTCTTTAAGAGATTTGACTCTATAGAACCATCTTATTACATCGGAGTCCACAGATGCACCTAGATTTAAACAAAATAATAATAAATTCTAATCATACTAATATTAAAAAAGCGAAAGTTTAGATGGATATCTGTTAGAGTTAACAGCCTTAGGAGTTAAACAGATCTCGATGAAATTTGGTATAAATGTAAATGTTTAAAAACACATAGGCTACGAAGTTATTTTTAAAACGGACGGAAGGAGTGGCGGGTTAAAGCTAGTATTTTAATAAAGATTGTGAAAATCATGAAATAAATTTATGATTGTTATCAGTTAAATCATAATCTTACTTCTTACTAATATTATAAATGCGAAAGTTTATATGGATGGATGGATGTTTGTTAGGGTTTGTAGCCTAAACGGCTGAACGGATCTCCATGAAATTTGGCACAGGTTTAGAGCATAATCTGGAAGAACACAAAGGCTACTTTTTATCCCGGGAATAGTTACGGTTCCCGTGGGATTCATTAATTTAGTTTTTTAATGTTTACTAGATCATTCTGCAATGGTTCAACATATCTTATTGAAATTTGGCTCAGATATAAAACAAAGTCTGGAGTACACATGGGATAAGCTTCATCCCCGAGAAGTGTCCGGTTCCCGAGGGATACGTAGCTTTTTATAATTTATATAGTTCGTATGTTTTCTAATACCACGCGGACGAAGTTGCGGGCAACAGCTCGTAATATTATAAATGCAAAATTTTAGATGGACAGATGACTGGAAGTTTGTTACAATTTGGAGCCTTAACGGCTGAACGACTTTCGATGCAATTTGGTAAGGATGTAGAGGATAGTCTGGAACAGATACTATATAACGGAGTCACTGGCGAAAGTTAATATAAATGTCAATTCCATTATGTAATTGTTTATTACTAAGATTCTGAATTATTTAGTAACATCGGGATGTTAGCAAATCTTGTTCTTCAATTAACCAATCACATGTCGCCTTGAACTCGATACGTTTGTGTTTAATATCTTGTATTTCTTGTTACACTTGAGATATTACTTCAAAGAAAATATAACATCTGCTAAAATAGTCAAACTAAGAGAATGTAATTGGAAACATAATCCTGCATTAATGATCTGATCAAACCAACATTGCCTTGTTATCTCATTATTTAATCTCTATCTTTACTAATATCATATAGAGGAAAGGTTTGTATTTTTTATTTATTAAAATAACTCGAAAATTAATAGGCCGATTACAAAAATTCTTTCATCATTAAAAAGCTACGTTATCGCTGAGTAAGATAGGATATTTGACAATTTATATTTAACGTGGACGAAGTCACGAGCAACAGCTATTGAGATTTTTTTAATTTCGAAAAATGAAATTGTCTATGAAATTGTTTTGTCAAAGTGTTTAAATTACATTAATTATTTCACACCCGAAAAGATACGCTTTAAGAATGTTTACATTAAACGCATTGTGTTTTTAATTCATGGGTAAACGTGTTACGTAAAATTAACTTCCTGCTTGACTTATGATACAAGAATTTACGTTTTTATATCCACTTGATATTGTACTCGTATCTAGCGCCAGTTATTATCTTACTAATATTATAAATGCGAAAGTTTAGATGGATTTGTTAGAGTTTGTAGTCTAAACTGCTGAACGGATCTCGAGGAAATTTGGCATAAGTGAAGAGGATAGTCTGGAAGAACACATACGCTACTTACTTTTTTTTTATTCTGCTTAAAGGTAGTAACTAATAATGTTTTAGTAATTACTATACTATAAGTAATCTTTATAATTTGTTTATAGAATACCAATTTCCAACTTCATTTCTACCGAATAATAGGATCAGAATCGATATCTAAAATTCTTACCTTTTACTAATATAAGAATAATCCGTACTAAATAGGTGTAACGCGGCCACGTTCAACATTGAATCGAATTCTTAAACAATGACGTGGAATCACTTTCCATTTTTAAACCAGCATTATTGTATCTCGTATGGCTAGTTAGCTGCGATTTAGTACACACCTGGCCACTGTAGTTGGACAGTTGCACCGGCCATAGATATGGACTCTCAAACAACAATTAGCGAACATACTGCCTGATTGATAATTTAATATTAAGCTACTAACTGTACTGTAAAAAACGTAAGTAAGAAAGCGAAAGTTTAGAATAAGCGATAAGCATAGTACACTAACTAGTGTCAATTTTTGTGTCCTGAGTACGGCAATTATTATGAATGCGACTAATTTATATAACCATAACCATAACCATAACCACTTAAATAATTATTGTTTGTTTTATTGTTATTGATTGTAATTTTTGAGATATAAGGTAATTTTTACACATTGTTTGTTTTTATATCTGAGAATGTTGTGTTTGCCTGTAAATGAAACATGTTTATGTTTATAATTTTTACTGAGTTTTAACCACTATGTAAATCTATTTTAATATGTTTTGTTGGCATTCCTATAAAAATAAATAAATAAATAAATAAATAAATAAATAAATAAATAAATAAATAAATAAATAAATAACTTTAAACTGTCGTTTTTACAAATATAATGTTCGTAAGATACGGGTTTCTTACCACGATTGGATTGTTTTAGCTCACACTACCGCACTTCAGTCAGCCCGTGAACATGGCGCATGCAACTGTGCCGAAATATCGGGAGCTAACACAATCCAGCACGCAGCACAAGCCTTAGTTGGAATGGTTAAAGAAAATGTTAGTCATCCACTTCCCTTATCCCTTATGGAGGGTCGGCACAGTATGTGCTGCTCTTCCATACATCTCTATCAGCCGTCATATCTGAATCCACTCCTTTCTTAAGCATATCCTCTTTCACAGAATCCATCCATACTTTCTTCAGTCTTCCTCTTCCTTTGTAGCCATCCACATTCAATCTTAACACTTTCTGGTTTATGTCCCCATCATTTCGTCGCATAACATGTCCATACCACGCTAACTTTTTGCTTCTCAATTTCTCCACCACTGGCGCTACTTTTAAACTTCCTCTAATGTACACATTCTTAACAAAATATTAGTAAATTAACAAAAATCTGCTAAAATTATTATTTTAAAAAAAATCGTGGTAAGAAATCCGTATCTTGCGACTAATTTAGTATTTAAAACGTAAGCCCTGCAATATCATTAGTAAACAATTTAAAAGAAAGCCAAATAGTCATCACCCCTGCTCCCGTGGGTGTCGTAAGCGTCGAAGGGAATAAATAAAGAATATAAAATTGGGGTTGGGAGCTCCTTTGTCCGCATATAATGCGGTTGCTAAGCCCGCATCCCATGCCCACTGACACTCACACCTCATATGAGAAGTCATCTAAACTTTGATGTATTGATGAACTCAGCAATGTTAAGTTGTACTTTGTAATAACAAACTATAGCTTTATGAATATTTTATCTCTGATTACTTTGTTAATTGAAAAATGTAATACAGATCTGAATTTTTATTGAAATAAAATTTTACTGAAAATAAGGTTATATAGATAAAAACAAAGATTTAGTAACATGTAAGAATAAAAGACATCGTATAATCAAATTATATTTCTAACTAGCTGTGCCCGTGCGATTTCACCAGCATAAAATTATTTTATTGTTTACATGTTTCAAATTGTCAATTGCAAATGTCAAAATGACATGACATGACAAATCTTGCTTCCTTAATGTTGGCAGCAACTTATGGTCTCTTTTCCACATTAGGGTTTTTATCCAAAATATTTACCCCCTATGTTTGATGGCATGAAAATATATAGCCTAAAGCGTGACGTAAGTGTAGGGCTTTTTATTAAAAAAAAGAGTTATTCGAAAATATGCTGTGATTGCTGACATCTTAGGCAACAAAGAAGTGTGTGTTTACGCTTTATTATAATAGTATAGATATGACAATTAAATTTTAAATGATGTTTGTTGAGAGGTAACTCCAGAACGATTTAACACATATCGTTGAAATTTAGTCTAAATGAAAAAATTAATAATAAAGATTTTTTAAAATTTGCATGCACGCAGTCGCGGTTGTAAGTTAGTCTAAAATGTAAAAACGAATGTTTGCTTTAAATGTAAGAAAGATACTGAACTTAAAAATTAATCTGTACCATGCTCACTTAAATCTTGCTAAAGATAAAATTAATCCGTAAAAGCAGGGGAGAGTGCTACGACATCTCGAAAGGGGCGTGCGGGGGCGCAGGGGAGGGGCACGCAGGGGTTGGGATGCATCGACCCGGGAAGGGAACCGATCTTTGCGGAGGGTTAGGCGGGAAATCGTTGTGTATTTTTATGTTTCGATACTTGTCTCTTAAATGTTAAACCTACCACTTTAGAAAAAACCTTAGTTAAATAAAAAATTTAACATAGACGTTATTTTTTTTATTAAATGAAATATTATGCTGAAGTCCGCAGCGACGTTTTGTAACTGAAACCAAACTAAAACATATATAATCAAATTTTATACCTTTATCTATAGTAAAAATATTAGTAAGAAGTGTGTAAATAAAATATGACTACAGTGAGATTCTCAAAAGAAAATGGGTAAATAAATGTTACAGCAAACTAGTTTTGTATAACGGCCACAGTGCATCACTTATTACTTCACGGTGCGGGACAGAGACGCAACACACGGAACTTATACCCGTCTCATTTGTGAACTACTTTTACCAGTTTTCTATGGTATGTTGATGTTTTAAATTAAAACAAATGTATGAAAAGTGTTACAAATTTAATCGAAAGTCAATAGAAGTATAAGATATTCGAGATTTTGATTTCGCTTTTCATTTGTTATTACCCGGAAGAAAATGGCTTGTAGACAGATAGAAAGAGACACACAGATAGAAAATAATTTTAAATTCGATTTTCGTTATAAGCAACGCAAATACATGTTCCCGAAATATGTAGTTTTTCTTTTGATATTCCAAACAGACACTTCAATTTAATTCAATTATTATATGTATAAAAGAAAAAACGTAACGCGACGATAGTCAATTAACATGGGTACTTTTAAAATAAATGGTGACTTAAGAAAAGTAATTTTAATTAGCCCCCTATTTTGCACTTTACATAAATGTAACATAAGGTCGTAAATAAGATAACAAAGTAAACAATTAATAGAGAAAATCCCGAAAAAACGTAGCTCTATTTAAATCGGCCCCAATTCACCAGTTATGGTAATTAAAGTGTTTCTCTTTCTATCCGCATGGTGTCGCTAGTTGTCGAGTCAAAGGATGTTGCGGTTTGTTTAAAAAAATAAACGAATATAATAGACCCATGAATACGCATAAGAAAAAATATTAGCATAGGCGGAGTGCTGCATAAAATCTCCCCATAATCATACCACGGTAACAAGAATATTCTTTTAAAAACAAAAATCTTCCATTTACGCTCCGGTATTTCAAAGGAAAAGTGTTGTGTAGTATGAAATTGGCGCTATTGTAGTCAGTTTATTTGGCATAATTATTTATAATTAAACGTTGTGTATAGAAGTTTCTAGAATCATGCATTCTTAAACTATGGGTTAATTAACAGGATTTAAACATAGAAATTTCGTAAGTTTATTTTAAAAATGACCTATTAAAATGGTACAAATAATAAATAACAAGGAAACATTGTCATATAAAAAAAAACAAAAGTTTTTATCTACTGTGTACTTATAAAAATACAAAATGTAGTCTCTGAACCTCGAAAATGTAATCAACTATTGCTTCGCTCACATTGAAGGATAACATTATAGGGCCAAGGTTTTTCTTTGTTCATAATTCATGTTAAACTAACTACGTACAACGTAGCACAAGAGTTTGAAAGGTTTTTTTTGTACATTTTAATTGTACTCTTCAAAGGTTTACTTACCTGCTTCTATTGTAGTATTGGCTCCATCTGCCTTATTTTCTACAAGAAATCTCATATATCAAACACTTCGATAACATTTTTAGAAATCAGTTAAATTAAATTTGTCAAAGTAATTATAATAACCTTGCTTCTTTAATGTTGGTAGCTTGTAGTTTACGGTCCCTTTCCTACATGAAGGTATTTTTCTAATTTATTTGCCCTTTAAGTTTAATAGCGTGAAAATATATAGCCTAAAGCTTGTCGTAAGTGTAGGTCTTTTTATTAAAGAAAGAGTTATTTAAAAATATACTGTGATTGCTGACATCCTACGCCACGAAATAGTGTGTTTACTCTTTAATATAATAGTATAGATATATTTATGAAGCTACATTTTTTAATATTCTAATTATCTCACTAACCATAAACGTGTTATAAACCTCACGTTTCTTTGGCTGCGAAATCTAATAAACGGTCATAAACATGAAATTTGTATAAGATATTGTATAGCTGCATAGGGTTCCTAGGAATCACGGGTCAAAGTTGTAGTCGTTTAACTATAAATCTACTAAAACCCAGTCATTTAACTACATCTGACTTATGTCTTTGTTGAAAAAAGTCCTACACTTTCAAATACTCTTTTGAAATGTTCAAGTCTTACATCGTTATACAATTCCATGGTATAATAAACCTAATGTTTATACAAATAGGTTTTAAAATCGCTCGTATTCGTAATAACTTCATGTTACAAGTAGCTTATGAGTTTCTAGTACAGCTAATATCTTTGTTAAGTAAAGGAAATGTTTTTGTTTATAATCCAAACTTTAGGAATTATGAAAATGTTAACAGAGAAGCGGTTTACTATTATTATCTTACTAATATTATAAATATGAAAGTATAGATGGATGGATGTTTGTTAGAGTTTGTAGCCTAAACTGCTGAGCGGATCTCAATGAAATTTGGCATACATGTTGAGGATAGTTTGAAAAAACACAGAGGCTGCTTGGTTTTGTTTTTTTTTAATACCACGCGGACGGAGTCGCGGGCGAAAGCTAGTATTATATACATTTTCTTTGTATCTATACCAACATTATAAAGAGGAAAGATTTGTAATTTTGGATTTTTGTATGTATTTGATTCACGCAAAAACTATTAATCTAATCCGATTTCTTTCACCATTAGAAAGGTAATTTATCTGTGAGTAACATGTTTTATTATTACTGATGTTTAGGAACACTTAATAAACAGTGTATTTTTGAACCTCGGCAGTAAAAAATCAATAAAATTTTACTTTTCTCGACACACCCTGTCTAATTAAACAACAGAATAAAGTACGTCGTATTAGGGAAAAGCATTTGAGTAATAAAACATGCTAAAACCATCGGCTTGATGACGCAGACAGAGCTTTTAAATTCCAAAGTGTCCGGGAATAAAGATGCACCCATGAGACCCAAATGTAAAAAGACTAGCTGTTCCCTTGCGGCTTCATCCCCATGAATTTATGAAAATTTCATTTTATTGTTTACATTTGTCAAATCATCAATAGCAAATGTCAAAATGACATGACATGACAAACCTTGACAAACTTGCTTCCTTGATGTTGGCAGCAACTTATGGTCTCTTTAACACATTAGGGTTTTTTCCCAAAATATTTACCCCTAAGTTTAATGGCGTGAAAATATGTAACCTAAAGCGTGACGTAAGTGTAAGGCTTTTTATTAAAAAAGTATTATTCAAAAATATGCTGTAATTGCTGACATCTTAGGCAACAAAGAAGTGTGTGTTTACGCTTTATTATAATAGTATAGATGAGCAAGGTAAAGTCTGAGAATCATTAGGAAGACTTGGCAAGCCTGCCCCGAAGCTCGAAGTGTATCATTTGTGAGAGCTCGCTTAGTACAATATATGCAGGACTGTCTTATCTATAATCATAATCTACAATCAGCTATGGTTTGTTTTTTGTTCCTTCGTCCCTAAAACACTGTTTCATAGTCATACGGTAAATGTTTATTCTCAAAGATTGTAATGAATAAGTAATGAAGTGGATAAAAGGTTTTTTTATTAAACGTTATACGACGCTATTCTAAGTTTGGACAAAAATAGAAAACAAATATAAATAACATCATTTGGGAGACGAAATACGATTGGAATGATACATAACCTCGCTTTTAAATCTAGATGGCTACAGATCATAGGTTCTTAAATAAAATCGCTCTTTTATTATCTATTATAATAAAGCGTAAACACACACTTCTTTGTTGCCTAAGATGTCAGCAATAACAGCATATTTTTGAATAATTATTTTTAATAAAAATGCTTACACGTACGTCACGCTTTAGGTTATATATTTTCACGCCATGAAATTTAGGGGGTGAATATTTTGGATAAAAACCCTA
>NW_013527804.1:4030767-4037649 GCF_000836215.1 Papilio polytes
ACAATAAAATAAAATTTTCATAATTTCAGGAGGATGAAGTCGCACGGAAACAGCTACTTATGATATAAAGCTATAAATGTGGTTTTACAGTCCTATTGCTACTTCATATTATTCGTCTTACTTCTTACTAATATTATAAATGCGAAAGTTAAGATGGACGGATGGATGTTTGTTAGTTTGTAGCCTAAACTGCTGAACGGATCTCGATGTAATTTGGCATACATGTATAGGAAAAACCGGAAGAACACATAAGCTACTTACTTTTTTATTTCGAACGGAATCGCGAGCGAAAGCTAGTATATTTGTAAAGTAATAAGCAAAGATTTCGTTCGCGTGATTTAAAGTCTTATTAATCACGCATTGCTTACATAATGCTTATGTAAGAATTTACTACTGTGGTTTTGTTGGTTCGTTAGCAAATTATGTTTTGCTTTCGTTAAATTTTTGTTATTACTAGCTGTTCCCGTGTGGCTTCATCCGCATAAAATTATAAAAACTTTATTTTACTGTTTACATTTGTCAATTTCTCAATCGCAAATGTCAAAATACCAAATACGGCAATCTTGCTTCCTCGAAGTTGGCAGATGCTTATGGTCTCTTTCCCAAGTTAGGATTTTTATCCAATTTATTTCACCCTAAGTTTTTAGCGTGAAAATATATAGCCTAAAGCGTAACGTAAGTGTAAGGGTTTTTTAATAAAAAAAAAGTGATTATTCAAAAATATGCTATAATTGCTGACATCTTACGCCACAAAAAAATGTGTTTACGCTTTATTATATTAGTATAGATTTGTTCTAATTTACTGATGAAATAATGTGTTGACTTCGGGTATCACTTTTAAGTTCCACCATTTAATCTATACTATTATAATAAAGCGTACAAACACTTCTTTGTTGCCTAAGATGTCAGCAATTACAGCATATTTTTGAAAAATTCTTTTTTTAATAAAAAGCCCTACACTTACGTCCCGCTTTAGGCTATATATTTTCACGCCATTAAACTTAGGGGGTAAATATTTTGGATAAAAACCCTAATGTTGGAAAGAGACCATAAGTTGCTGCCGACATCATGAAAGTAAATTGCTAAGGTTTGTTATGTCATGTCATTTTGACATTTGCTATTAATAATTTGACATATGTAAGCAATAAAATAAATCATAATTTCATGCGGACGAAGCCGCACAGGAACGGCTAGTTGTTAGATATATCTGAATGTTCACAATTCTCAGAGACGTTTTACGGCTATTTAAATATGATAATAACAGAAAAATAAAAAATTACTTACCTATCCGAGTACTTGAGTACGCCCTTAGTATTTTCGTACTATGTGTAGACTAAGGTGTCTTGGTAACATTCCGTAGTTCTGAGTATGACAATAAGATGTTTTAGTTACCGCACTAATATTATAAATGTGAAAGTTTGGATGGATGGATGTTTGTTAGAGTTTGTAGCCTAAACGCCTGAACGGATTTCGATCCAATTTGGCATAGAAATAGAGGATACTCTGGAAGAATACATTTTTGTTTTTTTTTAATTCCACAGACGGAGTCGCGGGCGAAAACTAGTTATTAAATAATTCTGAAGTAGTTAATGTTAAATGCAGTAACTCGACACAGCCCCACATATTGAGATCTAGAGTAATTGAAGTGAGTTATTGCTGATTGTGTGTACCGTTACTACTGGAAATGGGTTCCTGTTTGATTATTTTTCTTATTATATAAGAATGTGTTATTTTAAAACTTAGCATCCTATCGTTTTGTAACCTAAATAAAATATTTAGGTCTCTAAAATTCTCAGTAATTTATAAATAGCTACATAGTTATGATCAAATTAATTTGTTAGTGAGAATTTCGCACAAAATGTTCTCATTTGAATCTGTTTTACGCGTTTAGTTTAATAAATCCATAATTTAGTGTATTAATTGCCTTTTGAATTGCTCAGTGTCATGTCATGACACTCCAAAAACGAAACAGATTTCGGGAAGATGTATTTGCTTTGCTGATAACGAAAATGGCATTCAATTTTTTTTGTCTGTCTGTCCGCAAGCCGCGTTTGTTGACCGGACTTTCACTGAAGGGAAGCTAACATATACGGGCATATTATAGGCTACATCTTAATATTTCGTGGACGAAGTCGCGGGCAACAGCTAGTTAACTAATAAACTTATTTCATTACCTTTGACAAACAATTATGAACTTCAGATCACATTCTAAGTGTATGAGTGTTGTTAAAGCGTATTCTTCTTAAGGTGCCTCTTCGACTAGCTAAGGTTGGCGGTCAGTTCTCCAAATTTGACTTCATCTCTTGCGAGGAGAAACAGTTGGGCGGCACTCGCAATTCCTGTCCACTCCCGGATGTTGCGTAACCATGGGATTTTTGCAGACCATCAAGATGAAAAAGTATCGTATTTCGGCCACGTGCTCAGGGATAACAGATATGATCTCCAACTCATCTTGATGGGAAAAGTTGCCGGCAAAAGGAGTGTTGGTCGTCGAAAGAAATCGTGGTTAAAGTGTACAAAATGTTATTAAATAAATATAAACAAGGCGAGCATTACTGGACCGGGTCGGGTGACGGGTGGCTAATGTAAATATAACCTCAACTCAGGAGCCGATGTAATAACATAATTTATGTGTAAATTGATTCTCAGATAAACTTACAAATTCAGTAGGCGATGCCGTAACAAATCCATGAATTTATAAATGTAATAAAGTTTAAACGAGTATTTATATACTTGGATATTTATTTAAACATTTCATGTTAAAAAGATATACACAATCAAAAGCAAACATTAATCTCAGTTTTGTAATTTTACCATACTAGTTTTATCCCGCGACTCCATCCGCGTGAAATAAAAAAAGTAGCCTATATGTTCTACCAGACTATACTCTACATCTATGCCAAACTTCATCGAGAATCGTTCAGCAGACTTCAAACTCTAATAAAATTAATCAATCTAAAATTTCGCATTTGATATAAGTAACGAATTAAATTAATAAACATATCTTAGTACTAAATATTAGGCTAGAATAGGCGAAGAAATTTAAATATCTTTTATTTGATAGTTCTGTCCAATTTAATAATATGTTATCAGTAACAAGCCACTGATAACAATTTTATCGTACGCCGAACTATCTTTCTCTTTCTGCCAACATGATAGTAAAAATGTGAATGTAATTGTTTATTTAATAGTTTACTAATTATTATAGTATCAATTAAAACAGCAGAACAATTTCTAGTATTTATATCTTGTTAGGTATTCTGTTATGTCTAAATTCAGGCACCCTTTAAATAAATCTCAAACAATACCATACAGTTTTCTATACCATAACCACAATCAACTAACAATTACATTATTTGAAAAAACTATCTTTTATTTGCATTATACGTTCACACCAATATCTAGATCATTGTAAAATCAATCTTAACGTGATTGTTTTAGGGTTGGTATTGTATTGTGTTTGTTCTCAGCTTCAATAAGGGGCACATTTCGGATATCGGCCGCCGGGTTCAATGTAACCGAGCGCAGGGGAGGCTACAAGCTACAGCTAGGCACTACTTACTCGATTAATTATGTCTTTCGTCCCCTTTTCAAATTTCGAATGCGAGCTAAAATTACCGAATGGCGATTGTTTAAATTATGTTGTTTTCTGAGATTGGTTTCAATTTAAATATCTACTGTCCATTTATACTAACAGGGGTGGACAGAGATAAACAAGTATATATTCAATGATTAATTTGTTGATTGATTTTCTGTGCCTGGATAGCAATGAGAATAGTCTATTTTAAGTCACTTTTTTTAGAAATGTTTCTACAATTTGATGTTTATTTGCAAATGAGGAAGTTTTAAGGTATTTTGGCGGATTCTGCTGTCGCAAACAGAACCGTACAGTTGCCATAAACTAAATAAAAAGTCAAAACCAGTTCTTTGGATTTATAATTACAGACCCAATTATATATAACGGAGCATTTCGCTGCGGTCTCCGGGGTAACCTGATCGTATACTATACTCGAGATTTAGGTTTTCATGCCATTCACTTATTGGCGAAATTTAAAAACAAAACAAAGTTTTCCATCAAAGAATAAGTAGTATAATAAATAGCTCATTCTTTAAACTAATTTACGACTTTAAAAGTGTTTCGTTTTTTTTTAAATAAAATGCAGAAGGATATTAACAAATGTTATAACATTAAAAGTTCATGTTAAAATTGTTTTAATTTAATATTGGAATGCAACTGGCAGAGAGACAACATTCGGTTTGGCGCCAAACATCCATTTTAAAATACAAATTATGTATAGATTAAAAAAATAGCTCTAAAGTATTTGATTTATATTTTGAATTAAATGGTTACTTATTTCCTCTTAAACATAATGTAAATCAATCATTTTAAATACCAAATCTTTAGCTTTATAACATTTTGTTATTCAGCTATCAAAAAGCAAGTAACGTTGCAACCAGTAATGGCGTCCAACAGCATTTTTTGTCGCGTTATCGCTCCCGATAAGCGCAAGTCAACAATCCTCCGACGTTAAATAAACAGCGATAAACGCCACGGCAATTGTCCGACGTGTTTACCTAATATAAAAACACACATATAATACACACCTTAAAAAATTAGACTTCGTATATTGAGACCATTCCATTTTAACCCTAAGAGCTGAAGTAAGGAAAACCTTCCCACAACTGTTTAGTCCCGTTTTGATTCTTGAGCTTATATGGAGGTGCATTACTCGATTTTTAGTTGTGCAACAAAACTGTTGAATTTGCCGCGAAACAATCGACAATAGCACTGTTGTGCGATAGTTTAGTCAAAGTGTGTGCTTTTTAAGTGTCTTACTTCTTACTAATCTTACTAATATCATAAATGCGAAAGTTTAGATGGATGGATGTTTGTTAGCGTTTGTAGCCTAAACGGCTGAACGGATCTCCATGAAATTTGGCACAGGTTTAGAGCATAGTCTGGAAGAACACATGGGCTACTTTTAATCCCGGGATAAGTTACGGTTCCCGTGGGATTCATTAATTTAGTTTTTTTAATGTTTACTCGATTATTCTGCAACGGTTCAACATATCTTATTGAAATTTGGCACAGATGTAAAACAAAGGGATAAGCTTCATCCCCGAGGTGTCCGGTTCCGGAGGGATACGTAGCTTTTTGTTATCTATATAGTTCGTATGTTTTCTAATACCACGCGGACGAAGTCGCGGGCAACAGCTCGTAATTTATAATTTTAACCTTCGATTTCCAGCACACACTGATCAAATTCTTTTATATTTCCCAAAAATCAAATAAGTCTCAATATTGAAATGACCAAGGTAATTGTAGATTTAAAATTTAAATAGTCGATAGGTCTCACCTTGCCGCGGGCAATGATTTTGTTTAGGTTAGTCTCGATTCTCGCAAAATAATTTACCGTTAACATTCTTTTGTCTTATTGTTATCTTAGGTCAATTATAAATCTAGAATTTACTTATATATTTTCACGCTATTAAACTTAGGAGGTAACTAAATAAGAAAAAATCTTCATATGGGAAAGGGACTATAAACTACAAGTTGCCGAAGCAAGGTTATTATGGTAACGATAATTTTGACATTTGCAATTAACAATTTGACAAATGAATATACTAGAAATAAGACAATATCATGGATAACTGCCGCCATTATATACCTGGCCCATATGTTCAATTGATATAGGGAAATTATGTATATAATGACACCTTTAACACTACATAACTATCAGTAGCGTGGGTTTAAAGTGTGAGAGGTCCCCAGTGTGCAGACATACTTTACTTCTGTCGCGACTTCTTTTCGTGTGCTAATATTTACTGAATATATGATTATGACTTAATATCTAGACTACGCTAATGGTAAAACAGTAGATTTTTCAATAAATCTATACTAATGGACAATCATAATAACAACTTAACAATTCTGAGTTTGTATTATGTTCGCTGTAATACCTTACCTCATCATACTAATATTTTAAATGTGAAAGTTTAGATGGATGGATGGATAGATGTTTGTTAGAGTTTGTAGCCTAAACGGCTGAACGGATTTCGATGAAATTTGGTATAGATGTAGTCTGGAAGAACACATAGGCTACTCACTTTCGTTTTTTTAATTCCACGCGGACGGTGTCGCGGGCGAAAGCTAGTTGTTTTTATAAATTTTTAAGTCTCTTTTCAATCTTCATCCTTACTAATGTTATAAAGAGGAAATCCTAAAATAATTTTATTTTAGGATTTTTGTATTGAAATTAACAAAGTACGAGGCCGATTTCAAAAATTCTTTCACCATTATGCTTTTTTTTTAAATTCACACGGGCAAAGACTCGACAGCTAGTACAAATTATTGATAAGTAGCAAAATGATATTGAAAATGTAAATTTGAATTAAAAAAAATATTGTCATAATCAAAGCCTCGGTAAAAAAATATTCTCAGTTACATCATCATAGCGCAGTCTTAACCTAAATCGGAATAATGCCGACGTTTAGTGAAACAAGTGTGCGCCACCTTAAATCCGGTTTACAACAAAAAAAAAACAAATTGCTTAAAGCAACATTTAATTGAACGAATGCATTTTATAAACATCTACAACATATTCCATAAAAAATAAATACATAATTTCACCGTAAAATACAAAACAAAAGTAATTTAAAAAAATCACAGACTATACAAAGCATAGACAATGCGACCGCGAGTTTAGAAACATTTTCCACAGACAAAAAACGAAGACAATTGTCTGACGGTTCTGTAAGGTTTTTTAAACACCGGCAGGATCTTACGAGTGCCTTGGTCCAAAATCCTTTTAAACGAAATTCTTGGTTGCATTGTGCAGTGAGTCATTAAACTTTGTAGATATGGGCTCGTAACGGTCCGCG
>NW_013527804.1:4037694-4051981 GCF_000836215.1 Papilio polytes
ACGTTCGCGTATTTATTCTTTATTGAACGAGATTAGGGTTTCGGAAAACGTTTATCATGTTGACTGATTTCGTCTACAGTTTATAAAAAAACGAAATTTTAATCAAAGTACACTGTCTTATCGACAATCGAGAAATGTTATCTAAATAACGGTCTTCTTGTAAAGACGTTTTACATAGATGTAGAAATCGTAAGTAAATCAGTCAATAGAAAAGAAAACTTGAGTTTGAAATTATAGGTAAGCGATGATATTACGCACGGTCGAGCGCGCGCGTGTGATGGCGGGAGAAAGCGCGCGTTTTCGATAATACAGGTAACTTTGAGTACGCAAAGGGTGCCCCAGCTTCGCAATACACGCGCTGTTCCCAGACAGACATTTTTTAAAAAGCAACCCGTTTTAATACGCATGTACTTCAACGCTTTCTGTTAAATGATTTTCATAACCCCTTTTATTGCACGCTTCGTGGAATAATGTATAGAACAAATGAAAATAGTCTTATGTTGAACCGATAATAGTGTTCTAAAAGTTACAATTATTGTTTTTATCTATGGTAAAATACCAACCAGATTTGAGACTCGTTTTTTTATTAACTCTGTTGTCGGTGCCATTAGAAATAATAGGATATGTTCTCGATTTCTTACAAGACATAAATTGATGTTTTCTTTGGCAACTCACACAAATCAAAATTGTTGTTGGAAAGTGAAAGTAACTAAAGCGATTTGATATAAACACCACTAAAAGTGTTAAGCGCGGATTCAAATCCATACTAATATTTCATCTTTATAACATTTTTGTATGTATTGAAATAACTCACAAACTACTGGGCCGATTTAAAAAAATCTTTCACCGTTAAAAAGGTAATTTATCTGTAAGTAACATAGGCTATATTCATTATTTTTTTTATTTCACGGGCAAATGCTTTATAAGAAAGTATAGTCAGTCTATAAAATTTGTCTTAGCTATGATAGATTTATAGAAATAAACAATCCCAAATTTCACGTATCGAATCCTAGGCTATAAGTCAACATTTGGCTGTTACTTTCTGATTTATTTAACTACTAGCTTTCGCCCGCGACTACGTTCCCGTGGAATTAAAAAAAAAACAAAAGTGAGTAGAGCCTATGTGTTCTTCCAGACTATCCTCTACATCTATACCAAATTTAATCGAGATCCGTTCAGCTGTTTAGGCTACAAAATCTTACAAACATCCGTCCATCTAAACTTTTGCATTTATAATATTAGTAAGATGGTACATTGAAAAGTTTTAAACTCATCGTATATTAATCGTGATAATTGTTCCATAATTGAAAACAAGATACACGCGCCCCACTTCAGTCGCCGCATCGATTTTAAAAATAGGCTGGTTGGTGCGTTTTCGATGTGCGCTTCTACATCGATAAACTATGCTTATTAACTCCAACCCTAATCAAACCTTGAGCCATTGGATTAGAGTCTGTATTCTCTTGTACTTATCAATATTTATGATGAAGCTAAGAGCGCCGCGCTTCAATGGAAGGAACGGACCGTGCAGTACATTTCTGTAATCAATTTTAAATCGAATAGAGACAAATAGATCGTTTTGCCTGAGCGGTAATGGTAGATTCGATTTTTAAATACCATGTTTTAAATTATACGTAGTTCTTTAACAATTATGGTGACCTTATGATGTTAATGAACTCTGCGTCTCTGTCTCGTCTATTTTCAATCTATTCTCAATAACAATTTATATTATTATTAATTATTTAATAAACTTCTTATTAATGTAAATACATCATACTTCATACTTATATTATAAATGCGAAAGTTTAGATTGATGGATGGATGTTTGTTAAAGTTTGTAGCCTAAACGGCTGAACGGATTTCGATGAAATTTGGCATAGACGTAGAGGATAATCTGGAAGAAGACATAGGCTACTCAGTTTTGTTTTTTTAAATCCACTCGGACGTAGTCGCAGGCGAAAGCTAGTACATTTTATTAATAGGAACGTTGTATTTTTAAACAAATTTCGTTGTTTACATTTTGTAACTGTTTGTTCAAGGGATATTATAATCAAATTTGTCAGCACATTTTCTACTGGCTTCAAACTTATTGATGAATAAACATGGTGTAAGTTGAGGCAGTGAATTCCGTAGCGCAATAGGGTTTGCGGCATGATGGATGACGGCATTGCCTCGCTTTATTACAGCCCGGCTCCAATAACCCCTGCTAATATGTAATTACATTATCTCGGTCACAGCTTAAAATTGCTTTAAAGTCATTCAAATCATCGGATAGATTTCAACAATAAATAAACGAGAATCTTAAATTTATTTAACAGCAGTTTGTAATAAAAATGGAATATTATTCAATCGTTTAAAAGTAATATTTTGAACTACACCGAAGTTGTAGTTCAACCATTTGCTTGCTTCCGACACGTGCAAGTTTTTTGTCCCTTTCTAACACTCGCTCTCTGTCGTTCAGTGTGACATTTGGCATACAGGGGTGAACCGGCCATAACGATTATTATCTCAGTTCCCCAGGATAAAAACCATCAACATTCTGTTCAAGTAATTTATGCAGTATAAATAATCAATATCAAAGCAAATATTACACGATAATCTATTAAAATGTATATTTATTGAATTTAACTTGGGAACAAATTACATATTTAATTTATATGGAACCTAGGTGTATCCTAAAATTAACAATAAAAAAATCTGTTTCAGTTTTCTTGATTGATGGAAATTACCAGAAGTTCAAGTGTTACTCAAAGTGGGGGCACACATGATTTTTTTGATTTTTTCACAGCCAATTCAACTGTCTAGTTGCATAACTAAAAAATCGAGTAGTGTGCGCACCTCCATATAAGCTCGTAGGAATCGAAGAGAGGCTAAACAGTTATGCGATAGTTTGGTTTAAATGTGCGCACTTTTAATGTAATTAAGGCTTTTGGACTACTATACCTATCTATAATGATAATACCTACGATGTATGTAAATGCGTAAAGTTACATATATCTGGACGTTGAACAATGAACCAAGCGATTAGATACCTACGGATTGCACTACACAGACAGAAATGTATCTCTTTGTACTGTAACAGTTCTCATGTAACTTGTTCAACATGTTTTAGTTTATTTAGATTTGAAAATGCATTTATACAATGTGGTGCTGTTGTTAATTATTTTAGTTTTGGTTCCTAGTTGAATAATTCGTCCATTTTGATTTAAATGCTCATACTTTGGAATGAAGTTTGAAATTTCGAGGTTATATTCCTTAATCTATATCTATACTGATGTCTATATCTATACTAATATTATAAAGAGGAAAACTTTGTATTTTTGTATTTTTGTTTGTCGTGAAATAACTCAAAAACTACTGGGCCGATGTTAAAAATCACCATCAGAAAGGTAATTTATCTGTGAGTAACATAGGCATATTTTATACTAGTATATTTTATTATTACTAATGTTTAGGAACTATTAATAAACAGCGTGTTTCTGGGCGCCGGCGTTAAAAATTCAGTAAACTTTTCTCGGCTTATGCTGCCTAAACCGTTAGAGGTATATAAAAATGATGTATGAAAGAATTGTAGATCTCAAAAAATTCTACAGAAAAGTCCGCGATAGCATATATCTATCTTTTTTGATTTGCAGCGTTCTTTTATTGGTTTCAATATTAATCCTTATCCAAATAAATGCATTTATTATCAGAAGAATTTAATGTGGAATAAAATGGTCCTTTAGAGTATTTAAATTGGACTAATAGTTTAGAAGATATCGCGAACACAAACAATAAGGGTAACCGAAAAATCAGCTTACAAGCTACCGGGCTTAGAAATTTGGAATCTTGCATCGGTAAATTTCTGTTATTACGTAGATTACTACTAAGTTAATACTTTTGGTAATAGGATGAAAAAAGGGAGAACGTAATAGGTTATATTTGTAATTTCACGCGGGCGAAGTCGCGAGCAACAGCTAGTTATTTATAAAAGAAGACTTCATAAGTGTGTTTCGAAATCTAATTAAATTGATTTCACCTTATTAGGACTTCATTTTTTATTTGTATTGAATAATTGGTGTTTTCATGTAAAACGCGTGACCCTAGTAAAATTAAAATAGCGAATTATAGAACTCGTTTTGACCTTGTGTTTCTAGCCTATAAGTTTAGGGGACGGACCTTACCCTAGTCGCGAGTATTGCACCCTATTTAACAGATAAGATAAAAGAAATCCCATTCGGTAGAGTATAGAAACATTTATTGGTAAGTCTGGCACGTATGTCAACGCCGTGTTTTACCGCCAGACATGCAAACGTTTCGAAGAAAGCGACATGATATATAGCATATTTTAGTATTATCTATAAACTTTATTAAGATTAAAAATTAAAGATAAATTATGTAATAATAATTTATATAGATTTAAGTACCTTTATTATTATTTCACGATACTCTTAAAGTGTGTTTAGCACATTTTAGACGCAGTGAAAAGGTTTTGAAAATTACAATCTCTCCATTTTATTAATCAAGGGCCTGTCCCACTAAATTGTAAATTGTCTGATAACAATCCTAGTGTAAAATATGTGATAGAAATATCGGATTTTGTTCCCTTATCTGACAGTTACGTCATTTTTAAGCTATCTGAGTTTTTATCTACCAATGGTGGGACAGGCCCTAAATGTTATAGTTTAAAAATTACATAGATAAATGCAGTTGATTCTAGTGTAAGTTTTGGTTATATAAGTTGAAAAGGAATAATGCCAACATCAGAAAGAAGTGAAGGCCGCGTTGAATTCAGTAAAGAAGTGCATTTCGCTGAGACGAGATCTACTCAAGCTTTATTACTTAGAATTTAATCCGAACCTTCCACAACATTTGCTTCTTTTATTAAAAACGTAATTTTATTATCTCATTTATACTAAGCCAATTTTCAATGAAACATCAAAAATATGATTAAAAAGTACGGCACGTTATCAATTAATTTGTTCAAGATATATCAGAGCTTAAATGCTTTAGGTACTTCAAAGTCTAGTTACGTTTTTATTAAAGATAAAAGGTACTCCCTAAGGGTTCATTTGATAGTTGTGTAGTCTATGCCATAGCCGATGGTCTGTAGTAGAAGTCAACACGGAACCATCTGCATGCTATATTGATGTAATCGTGCAGTTGTTACGTTCGAAAAAAACTCACTAGACCGGGGAAAGTGACGCACCACGCCTCGAGATCGTGAAAGGTACTTAGACAGCCGACGTACGCGGACCCGCGGGCCCCCTCCCGTTACTGCCAGATACGCTCGACAACGTATTTTACGTTAATTCACCGCGGCCCAACTTACGCTGGTCGGTTTTAACTTACGACACAGACGAGCGTTCGGAATTCGAACTACTTTCGCATAATCTGTCTATACAATATGGCGTCCTAGTTTCTTCGATTTGATTTTTTGGGGAAAATTCCCTAACTCTAATTGATTTGATTGTCATTCGTTTATTTGATATTTGTCGAGTTTAAAAAAACACAAAAGAACAACAAACAAGTATTGATCATTGAAAAAGTGCACTGATTATCATAACGACATCGTCAAAGAACAACAAATTTACAGAAAGTACAATTTATTTGTCAAATTTTGTTAAACGTTCGTAAAATTCTTACATACTAAATGTAGTGACTTGAATACTAGATTATTATCAAAAGTTATACAAATCTTAACGAAATAGAACTACACAAAACATAAAGGAAAACTGATAGGGTGTTCTAATACATTTTGGGGGAGGAGAAATGCACATTTTAATTCTCCCATCCCCAATTTTATTGTCAGGCGCTTCGATGAATTACAACTCTCTATCCCCTTGTTTGTGTGTAAAAAAGTGCTGGCAAAGATAACGGCGTCTACATTTCACTCTGGTAAAAAATTTCTTCATCAGGTGAAATAATTCATCATCTTCCTCATTATCCTAATCCCGTGGGTCAGCGCAAGAGGTTTTTGTCCTCCACTCTATCATATGACATCTCAGTCATCACCCCCTTTTTGAACATGCCAGTTTCTACGTAATCCATCTCTTTCTAGGTCCTACCTCTACCGTTGTACCCTTCCACACTCATAACTAACGTTCTCCTTGTTACATATGATTCATCCCTCCTCATCAGGTAAAATATATTTCAAGTTGTATTCACAAGTATATGGAAAGTCGGTCAAGAAACTTGCCTTAAATTATCAATTTGGGGTAAAACTATGGTAGGATATTTTTGTCGGGACAGAATGGTTTCCGAAGAAACTTTTTACGCGCGTATAGTTTGAACTTTATTGTGTGTATTTATTGAAATAACTGAAAAACTACTAAGCTAATTAAAAAAATCTTTTACCAGTAAGTAGCTGCGTCATCAGTGAGTAATATAGGTTATAAATATTACATGTTTTGATTATGAAGAACAAAGTCGCCAGCAAAAGCTAGTCTATATCTATATTAATACTTATCTATTTGTATTTTTGTATGTATTGAACTAACTCAAAAACTACTGAAGCGATTTCAAAAATTCTTTTACCATTATAAAGCTACTTTATCTGTTAGTAACAAACTATTTATATTTCGTTATTATTTTTAAATTTCACGCGATCGAAGTCGCGATCAAAAGCTAGTTAAATATAAGATAACAAGTGAAAGCAATATACGCAAAGATAAGTAAATCAAGATTGCTTAGTTATTTCAAAATTTATTAAGTTATGGAAGACCCGGTTAACGTAATTATCAACTCAAAATATGTCGGTCTAGTTTGGTAATTTAACAAATGGTAATTAATTAGTTTCCATTTAGAGGCCTTATCCGTTACAGAGAATTCGCATATTTATCGAAATGTCAGAAGTCTTGTTAAAGACGGTGTTACTTTTAAAGCCAAGTTAAAATGTCAAAATTTAAAAATCTTCCGATATCGTATAAACAAAAGGGATTTATCGTTTTAAAAACATTATGTTTAGTTCCAAACGGACCTTTTTTTTTTAGTTTCCTGTCAACACACAAATGGCCCATTATTTTAGTTTCAATAAAAAACTTAAGGAATATATTTTAGATAGTATCGAGAGCAATGATCAGAAAAATTTAATTTATTAATATGTATGGACGTTCCAAGTCGATCAGTTAACGCTTTATAGGGATTAGAATGTTGCGAATATTTACGGATTCGATTTCAACTGCGGATCGACGTGTAAGGTATCAAATCACAAAATGTTTCCTCAACTATTTATTGAGGTATTCACGTATTGGTTGTCTATGAATTAAACATGGCAGGTGTCAGATGAAGCAGGGCAATGTTGCAATCAATAAAATTATTACATTTTTTTATATTACATAAGTTGGCAAACGAATAAGCGGCTTGCCATTTTTTTTTAATTCCGCGAGGATGGAGACGCTGTCGAAAGCTAATGAAGTAATAAAGAAATTGTTTGATTTTTAAACAATCTTTAATCTTTTCATTTGCAAAACATTGATGCTTAGTTATCTGAATTTTAAAATCAAAAGATAAATAAATTCATCATTCATCGAGCTGAAACAAAATTGAATCTAAAAAGCAGAAATAACTCAATCTTCAAATTGCATCCATAAAAATTAATAAACGTATAAACACGTATGTTAGTGCAGACTAATTGAAAACTGTTTACCTTTTTAAATGAAGCCCGTGGCCGAGCAGACGCTCCGACATCCCCGAATTTCCCTTCACTTACCCCACGCCAGTAATTATAACGTCGCATTTTAGTAGGATATATAGATTACGGGCGCCGGTTCAATTTCCCTTTTTTATCACAGATTAAATAATTTATTAAATACAAAGGATTCGGATAAACAATAAAAATTAACTTATTTCGTAATGAAATTACTTTATAAACTACTTGTATGTTTCCATTGAACCTTGATTAGGATAATTTACTTGAATAACATTATTTGCTAGTTTTCATCAGCGACTCCGTCTGCGCGGAAATAAAAAAATGGAAGTAGCCTATGTGTTCTTCCAGACTATTCCCTACATCTATGCTAAATTTCATCGAAATCGGTTCAGCCGTTTAGGCTACAAATTCTGACAAACATCCATTTAAACTTTCGCTAATATTAGTATGACTATTCTATGTTTCTATTGAACCCTAATTTGTATAAGTTACTTTAATTAAATATGTTATTGTTAAAATGACATTTGATTTCTTTAAGAACGTTATAAAGAATCTTTTAACGTTATAGAGAGTATTTTTCTAATTAACTTTGGTAGTTTGTTAAGACGTTATTCCTTTCATTATCCTTTTCACTTTTATTCAAAGCTCGCTAGTTTCCTTTCTTAACATGTTCCGAGGACATGTATGAAAGATGCTATGCTGACAAACTGAATAACCATTTATTAAACCAGTGCTGGCATCAAAGACATTTAACATCACTTTGAATCTAGGTCAAGCTGTAGCGGCGTTTATTAACCAAAAAATACGAAACGACTGAAAATAGCGTTGAATTTTTCTGAGAATCGAACTAATAGGGCTTATGTAAGATAATATTTATTGCTTAATTAAATGCTTTTAAAAGCGTGATTTATTTAAAAAAAATTAAAAAAAGGCAATGTACCTTTCACTGTGTTTTTTACCAATTGAGAAAAATAGTAAAAAACAAACTTATATTTTTTTTATATTTTCGTGAGATGCTCCTTCTTGTTTTCTAACTTAAAAATTATCAGTCAAAGGTAACATGTAAAAATAAATTCGATTGTATGTGCCCAAGCGAATTAACTTATTACCTAACGAAGTATTTAAGGGTTAAGTGTTTGGTGAACAGATATTTTAATATCTTTTACAACTTCGCTAGGAATTAAAAAAATACTTACTAAAAAGCCTATGATCTGTTACAAATTATCATATACATCTATACTAAATTTTATCCAAAACCATGCGGCCATTCTGGAGTGAAATCGTTTAGGCTTTAAACTCTAACAAAAATCCATCCATCCACCCATCTAAACTTTCGCATTTATAATAGTAAGATTTGTGTTCAAAACAAGACTACATTTTATAATATCTATTTCGTCTCTATAAAATTCTTGCTTGACATTTGTTTCGTTTACGATTTCGCCTGCGTGTTATTTAGTTGTAAATAAGCGTCAAATTAATATATCTGATTTTCAATTGAATCCCCTTAGCTCATGAAATAACGCACCTGCCCCCCCCCCGTCACCCGCTCCGAGCATCTTTGAAGTAACGCGGCACTGGCTGTAAAGACTCGTACTCGACAAATCCACCGATGTCACTTACTAAACATCCGACCAATCTACCAACTGATCCGGGAACGTCGTCGCGGACAAAGAAAACAGATTGAAATCCACTCACGGGTCCGACGATCGATCGGCCAACGGGCTTCAAACCAGTCGGATTGCGTCACCAGTCGGCGGACTCGTCCGGTATTCATCGTATACCTACGTAGCTGTTTAATTTACGGTGTTGAAGATAATAGGCGCTGTTAAATTTGTTATAATGCCGACCTTTTTGGGATGTTTTCTACCGATCATGGACGGAATATGATCCACTGTCATCTTTATTACTTTAAAGAACAATATCGCAATGGCTTTTATTGTAAACTATATTTCTCCATTTAAATAAAATTATAATAACTACGCTGTTAATATGTGAATAATAAGTATTGTTGGATAATAGAAGGAAAAATATAATAATGTACATTTACAGCTTAAAATTCCTCAGTCAATCAGAAGCAAATTGACAAGTGGTTGACAGATGACACTAATTTGTGATTCATTACTTTTGAAAAGGTCAATAACACCCACATTGTTTTCTGACCCGTGATACCCAAAATAATAGGTACAAAGATTTAAACTAAGAGTTAATTTAACTGTAATCGTTACCCATTTGATATTTTTTAACTAGCCTTTGCTCGCGGCTCAGTCCGCGTGGAGTTAAAAAAAATACTTAGTAATTTTCCTATGTTTTCTTCTATGCTATGTTCTACATTTATGCAAATTTTCATCTCTCTGTTAATCCTTTTGTTAGATATCTTCTAACAAACATCCATTTAAACTATCATATCTACAATATTACTAAGTAAGATTTGTCGGGAGGTTTGTCAATTTGTAAACATTAATTGTAGGACCTTTTTAAGATGCCTGACAGTAAAACTTCCAACAGAAAGTCAAACAACATTAAAAATTTAATTCGTATTAACTAAGATTTTTATACATAAATCTACTATTTCAAATCATAACATAAGCCAATCAAAATGCTTATTGAACAGCTTAGTTAAGTATTTGTTAACTTAGTTATATAAAGTTATAAGTTAGATTAGTAATTAAAAACATAACCTCAACTAGCTAACTAATGACGCAGTAACCCATTCACTTTTGTATAGCGTGACGTATATAATAAAGTGGCATCTAATTAGTGCGTCTGTTTGTTACGATGCAGCGGGTCGCGGGTCCGTCGAACGTGCAGTGAACCCACGGTCGCGCCAGACTGCCAGAATCGTCTGGGTCTAGACCCAATCACAACCTAGACTAGACGTATTACGCAAATTCACACATCTACTTGTATAGAATGTTTATGCTTCAGTTCCAAATGTATGATTTTAACAATTTTTTAAGTGAAGGAATTTAAGAAACTGCTTTTTTACTATCGTTAGTGTAAAAGATACGCTTTTTTATACAAGGTTAAGGTTTAACATTTATTAAATGTCCCGTAGAATTATAAATTACTAGTTCTCGCGACTACGTTCCGGTGAAATTAAAAACAATGAAATGTGTAACCTACTAGCTTTCGCCGGAGTAGAAAAAAAAATTGAGTAGCTTATGTATTATAACGGACTATCCTCTACGTCTATGCCAAATAACATCGAGATCCGTTCAACCGTTTAGAGTACAAACTCTAACAAACATCCATCTAAACTTTCGCATTTATAACATCAACAATAAGAATAAGAAGGAAGATGTGACACACTAATAACGTAGTTTTTTAATGACGACAGAATGTTTGTATAAATTAATGGCCCAATAGTTTTTAAGTTACTTCACTACATATATAAATAAAAATCTATTTTCTTTTTAATATTAGTATAGGTGACTTCATTCATTCGCGTCACACGAATTCAAATTGCACGAACATTACAACGATCACAAACAGTTTTTTACATTAACTGTGAATATGTATAAATGCACTAGCTGTTCCCCTACGACTTCATCCGCATAAAATTATAAAAAAATTATTTTATTGTTTACGTTTGTCAAATTATCAATTACAAATGTCAAAATGACATGATATGATGACAACCTTGCTACTTTGATGTTGGCAGCAACTTATGGTCTCTTTCCCACATTAGGGTTTTTATCCAAAATAGTTACACCCTAAGTTTAATGGCGTTAAAATATATAGCCTAAAGTGTGACGCAAGTGTAGGGCTTTTTTATTAATAAAAAAAATATTCAAAAATATGCTGTAATTGCTGACATCTTAGGCAACAAAGACGTGTGTGTTTACGCTTTATTATAATAGTATATAGTATAGATAATAAATGTATAAATACATATTTATGTTTTACTAATACATAACGGATGACAACCTGATCGTTATATGAATTCTTACGTAACATACAGCTTTTTTTACAAACACCATTCTAAAGTATTGCACCCGTTATACATCCTGACATCCAACCTGTACATGACTAACATCCTGTGATATTAGCTACTAGCTGTTGCTCGCGACTTCGTCCGCGAGAAGTTAAAAAGTAACATACACTATGTTACTCACAGATGAATTGCCTTTTTAATGGTGAATGAATTTTGAAAATCGGTCTAATAGTTTTTATATGCGACGAGAGGATGGGACATAAACCAGAAAGTGTTAAGTTTGAATGTGTAGAAAGGTAGAAGACCGAAGAAAGTATGAATGGATTGTATGAAAGAGGATTTGCTTAATATGACGGCTGATAGAGATGTATGGAAGAGCAGCACATACTCGTACTGTGCCGATCTCCGTCATGGATAAAGGCAAGTTGATGATGATGAATTTTTATGGGAATCAAATACATACAAAAATACAAATTTCTGCTCTTTATAAAATAAATATAGATAGTACAGACAAGTCAGAAACTTTTTAAAGTATCGTTGACCAAACTAGCTATAGAAATAATTAATAACCTTTACGTAACATCGCCTTAAGGGAAGTTAACAACGTCATTTATGCTAGTGAAAATAAGATTCAATTTGTGTGAATTATTAACAGTTTTAATTAGATTAATACGTTGCTAACTATATCGAATGAATAATGATATTTGCGTAAGTTTTATTACCTACTAGCTTTCGCCCGCGACTCCGTCCGCTTGGAAGAAAATAGAGTAGTTTATGTGTTCTTTCCGACTATCTCCTACATCTATACCAAATTTTATCGTAATCTCTAACAAACATCCATACATTTATACTTTCGCAATTATAATATTAAATATGTTATTTATTTTTATACAATTTAATGCAATTTGAATGTGAAATGAGTATTCATTTGTTTTTAAAATAAGGAACTCGTGTTGTATTAGCGAATTATGTAAAAACAAGTTATAAAACGGAATTAAATTTTGCAAACATTTTTAATAATATCGTTCTTAGAGTATGATGTCAACTGAATATTGTAGCATTGGCGTCGCTGGGGGGAGCGGGAGAGAGGGATGTCTCCAGACCTAGCCTAGATCTTTGCCTGGCGTCGCTTAAGTATTTGTACATAATTATTACCCTTTCATTTTTTAAGTTATCTATAACCATTTAACTTAAAAACAATTTGTTAAGAAGGTAATGTAGATTTGACATAAATCTTAAGTATACGGTAATTTGGTTAGTTGCAAAGTCGTTGGCTTCACGACTAAGTAAATCCAAAGTTGAAGCAATCAAAATGCTGAGTTTTTCCTTGTGTACTTAATGATAAGATTGTTTAAAAATTAACCGCGGATAACTTCAAGTTATTGTATACGTATGTAAATGTTAAACTTTTATCAGTGCTGTGCTGATAATATTAAAATAAACATTAACAAAAGAATTTTGAGTTTGAGTGAACCGTCTTTGTTAGTAACGGAGGCGTTTTTGTGACTTCAGGTTAATGACCGTTAAATGTCGGTCTGAAACGGCGACGGGAACTTGTGTTTTTAATGTATTGACAGAAGTCACTTATTGTTATGTTATTGTGTTTTACAGAGTTCCTTATTTAGATTATTTAGTCCCAAACACAATAAAATGATGTAATTCTATCATGATTTATTAAAAGACACTAAGATTAAAAAAGTACATATACTAAAATAAGAAAACAGACGAAAAATTAAATAAAATACAAAAAAAAACCTATCACTGTGAATTAAATGTATCTCCACAAACAAGATTTTATCGTAAATCATTATTTGGACTTCAACTATGCAAGTACATTATTTCCACATCTATACTAATAGGTCCTTAGATAAGTTCAATATCTAAATCATCAATATTTACACCTAAATCTTAATAAAACAAGTTATTATACAAAGAGATCACAAGGCCAAGTAAGCGGGAACATCTATAACATCGCATTACACCCACCTTAAGAGAAATAAATGCATATCGCTTCGGCTAACACAACACGCCTCGTAGTTTTTAAGCTTTATTTTTCCAGTGTTTTATTTTTTTGTGATTGTCGATTGTTTTACAACCAATTTAATATACAGTTGCACAACTAAAAATCGAGTAGTATGCGCACCTCCATATTAACTCATAGGAATCAAAGCAAGACTAAACAGTTGTGCGATAGTTTAGTGATCTTCAAAGATGTGCGCGATCTAAGGCTGACAACACTTCAGTACTTTTAATTAAATCTAAATTAATATCAATGTTTCTTCGTCCCTCAATGCGTGTCTAAACCATTTAGATATATTTTGGTAAAATTGTGGTGAGGATGATCTGAGGTTGTTAGAGAAGGTATGTGTTTATGGGTCAATGCTACTGTGAACGGTGAAGTCAAGAGAACCTCGTCCACGTCCCTTTCCATTGGCAGAGCTGTGGAGAGAGTCCCACATACCCTGTGTATCTTTCCCCAAAGCACCTGGGATGCGTACCACATTCCCCCTTTAAAAAAAGAAGTGCTGCAAAAAATAAGCAACTTTTTCTAACATTGCAATTTTTTCGTTTATTTATTTGAAATAGTTTCCTTAAGGTTTGTTTCTTCATGTCGCTTCCCGGTAATACTCGTAGTTACATTGAATAATGTCATGACTAAATAGCTATGATTCAACATAGATGACCTTATTGGAACAAAGTCAAAAACTAGCTCTCGCCCGCGA
>NW_013527804.1:4052029-4055567 GCF_000836215.1 Papilio polytes
TACCAAATTTCATCGAGATCCGTTCAGCAGTTTAGGCTACAAACTCTAACATCCATCCATCCATCCATCTAAACTTTCACATTTATAATATTAGTATGATAGTTGTACTATATAATGAGACAAAATACACTGATAAAAATTAAAGAGACGTTTATCACAAGTTTGCATTCCTGTCATACTTTTCACACTAATATTATAAATGCGAAAGTCTAGATGGATGGATATTTGTTAGAGTTTGTAGCTTAAACGACTGAACAGATCTGGATGAAATTTGGCATAGACGTAGGGCATAGTCTGGCAGAACACATAGGCTATGTACTTTTTTTTAATTCCTCGCGGATGGAGACGTGAGCAAAAGCTAGTTCTTTATAAACGTATTGTCATTCTATCATGTTTCTGTTTGACAGCGTAGGTTAACAGTTTGTTTGATTTTCTCGACGGATATTCTAGTCGTTTTCTTAGTGTCCTGATTTACATTCCAGGGTAGGTTCCATATTTTTAAGTTTTTGTAAATAACGCTTTTAAATTAAATTGCGTCTTTACTTCTATGATCAGAATATATTAACCTTGACTATTAAAAAAATGATCGTATTATTTGAATATGCGTGGGCGTACGCAAGGTTCTAAGACTGCTTCGTCTTTGTCAATAATAATTTTAACCAAATTTGCAACAAACAATAATTATTTTGTATCTCTTTCTCTCCGCATCGTTTCCCCATACCCGAGGGTCGCGACTCTCCTTGACCATCTGTCGAAGGGTCTCCACTCTGCGATACTCTATCTTTACGATTTTGTCTTTAACCACTGCAAAAATACCCTTATGTGTATTGTTATCTCTGTTTTATTAAAAGAGAATGAAAAGGACGGCAATATCTTGTATGTAATTCAGCAGCGGAAACCAATAGTTACATCGATGGAGTCGATGACATTTCTGGCAAGGATGAGTAAAGTGACATTGAAAAGTAAAAATACAACAGTCATTAGTATTTACGTATTCATGAACGGCTATTCTATTTTAACAAGTGTGTTCATTAGCAACTAGCTGTTCTAAACATATAAACTCCATTTTCATGTTTATACTTTTTTTTTAATACGTTTGATTTATTGTTTAATCGATAGACGATACATTGTCAAGTAAAAGTCACAGTTTTAAAATCACTACATTCCGAATGCGATTTCGTCCGCGTAGACTTAAAAAAAACAAGTAGCCTTTGTGTTCTTCAAGACTATCCTCTACATCTACATAAAATTTCACCGAGATCAGACCAGCAGTTTAGGCTACAAACTGCCATCCATCCATCAATCTAAACTTTCGCATTTGTGATATTAGTAAGATGTCGATTGTTCTTACAGTCAGCAAGTTAATACGACTAGAAGTTAGTCCTGGTCTTAATGTTTGTGTGAATTTATACAAATGTGCTTTTCCATAACGTACTTGGACAGTACCCGACCTACTTTAAAGAATAAAACGGATAGTGTTCAAAGTAACGGAACAGAATGGGTGTACCGAAACTTAATATGATTATATCAGGTTTTTTTCCAATTGCTGGTCGTTAACCTTGTTCACCACAACTAAAGCCAGAATCATATGATGTCGCCGAACTGTCGTGAATGCCGCAAGTTTGTAATGTGCCTAGACAGATGAAAGAGTATTCATGCCCAAATTAACAATATATTGACACTTTTTTAGCACTGGAATTATTATAATTTACCTTCAGATCGCGATATTTTTATTACATGCACAGAAATTACAGCCTGCTGTCCGACAGATGTTAAAAATGGCGAAATACAAATCATTTTGTGCGTACCTTTCCAATTTGCCTAAGGTCTAGGCAAGTTATAAACTGGCAGCAATCAAAATCATTCAATGACATGACTATTACAAGCATTGCCTTTTTCGGTCCAATTTATTGCGTGTAAAAAAAGGGACTATTGTTTTGTCTCATGCTCAGAATACAGATTATAAAATGAGTCGTTAAAGGAAATGACAACAAATTGTTAAATCTAACTACGACGGATACATTTTGACAGTCCTTTATTTACCTGAATATTATTGTATAGAATTTTAAGCCTTTCTTTGTCGGTTAACTAAAAATAATCTTCTTTTGTTTTCACATTACGACTTATTTGTGCAGCTTTCAGTGCTTCTTACTGTATTGTTTTTTGTTTAATGCAGTCATTACAGAACCGAAATTAAAAAAACAAAAGCATTTAAACTAATCCTTTAACAGGTAATGTTAATATACAAGCTAAACCCGTTGGTGGCAATGCTACGAAAGAAATTTACACAGATCTTTTTGGTGAGATGAGAACATCAACGAAGTTACATCACAATCTAATCAATAATTTAAAAACATATTGCGGACAAATACACAATCATTTTATATAAATGCTTTTGTCTGCTACTTTCGGAATAAAAAAAAAATCAAGTAACCTATGTGTTCTTCCAGACTATGCTCTACATCTGTGACGAATTTTAGTATAGCCGTTTTACATATAGTAATAAACATTAATCAAAAGTGTAATTAGAAAAAAAAGATTTTTCATTATCAGTATACTATCATGCTTTATAAATTAATTGGTAACAGCAGACAAACAGTACGTGACGTAAGACTCGATATTTCTTCATACAACCGCAAGTCTTAGGTTACCATACGTGTAGATAAGGCATGTTTCATTGATTACACACAAATCAATTCGGTATTCAATATTTAAATTTAATAAAAAAAATGCTGTTTTATATTTCTTTTGTTTTTTCTGATAAAGGAAAGCTAAAAATGTACCGACTTCACGAACTAACTTTGAAACGTTGATGTTAAATTTGTAGTCGTGTGCCATAGACGGACCGCAATTTACAGTTGCTACAGAACCTCATAAGTATATTTTTTTGTGCAAAAAATAGATATAAAAATACCTTTAATATTGGGTTCTGGTGCCGTATTAGAAGTGAGTGCGTATCGTACCCTAATTTATTTATTTAAAGTATAAGGTTTACTTTTCTATCCACATTGTGAAGTTAAGCGGGATATTGTTCACAGGCTTCAGTAGCGACGGACCGTAAGCTTATCGTCGCCCACACTGTCTTACAGAAATGTAAAAAAGCATTACTTTCATAAATTACTAGTTAAATTAAGAGAAATTATTTTGGTGTGAAAGAAACCATAAACTAAAAGCTGTCAACATCAAGGAAGCACGATTGCCATGATACGGTAATTGGTATCCAATGTAAAATGCCTTCGTTGTCATTTGTGTATTTGAATTTTGACAAATGTAAAGTTTTTATAAATTCATGCGGATGAAGCCGCATGAGAACAGCTAGTAAGGGTCACCTTTACTGAGTTATTGTCTTATTAGAGTCGTCATCATGTTCAATTCATTTATGAAATAGTTCCGCATTAAAAGTTAAAGTTCACAAAGTGGAGTAGGTACGTATATTGAATAGCGGGGGCACAGCGCAGCCAGGCCGCGTGTATCGCTCTCGAGCGCTTCGCCCGACTTCGCCGCGCTTCGGTCGGTCTCATTCGCTCCCAGTAGGTCT
>NW_013527804.1:4055588-4068590 GCF_000836215.1 Papilio polytes
GCTTCGGGCGTAATCATGACTACTACACTACTAGTATTTTTATAACATAAAAGAAAATTAAAACACACTATTTTTTTGTAATTCACGCTCCATCCTTTGTATGAATTGTTTAATTTGGACGCGCTGATTCATAACAAACATGTCTGGATTGACCTAGTTTTTAACGCACTGTGTATATTACTTTTGATCTTTTAAAAGGAAATGGTAAGAGATAGAGAAATTGTTAGTTTATTCATAAGTTGGCATGTTTTTAACACGTTGTGAAAGTAGATAAAAACCTTTTATGGCAATTAAATAACACACGTATTGATTTATTAGTACAGCAAATAAGGGATCTACACAGTAAAATGTAACTACGTATAGTTAACTTAACTAATCTACATATATAATAATAACTAATCTACATATATAAACAATAATAAGTATCACCACTGTATTTAACATTAACTAGATGTCGCCCGCGACGTCGTCTGCACAAAATTAATTTAACATATTGCGTGCTCTCAGACATTACTCTACATATATGTCGTTCATGTAGATCCTTTTAGCCGTTTGAGATACATACCTTCTAACAAACATCCATCCAAACATACAAACTTTGCCATTTATAATATAAGTAAGATCAGGACCTAGTGTCCAAAAGTAAATAAAGTTGGATCCATTTCCTATGACCTTGGCAATTTCTTTTACTTGTCAGCGTAATTTACTTTGTTTTAATAATGAAGAGCATAAAGTGCCCGTATACAGCCGTGTTGTAATCTCTGTCCACACCACTAGGTCACGGTCGTGGTGTTTAGAGCGACGTATGAATGATGTATAATAATGAAAATGTAAACACGCGTTCCGAGACTATTAAATACTGATGCACTTGTATTGGTATTATTCCCCCACGTGGGGACAAAACGTTTTATCCGTCCCGCCTTTTAGTCCCACTACCATTAAGGTGACAGGTGGAACCGTTATGAAAGAAAATTAGTTCCAACCTTCCACGTTGTAAAAGGTGGGACGGATGAAACTTCTTATTCTTATCTCTCTCCGCATGGCGACAGAGCAAGGTGACGGTTGGGAATAATTCTTGTATTGTTGGATGCAATTTATAAAGGTATGAGAGTTCGCTATAATTTTAAAGTTTTTATAATACAATTTTTAATAAATAAAAAATGACGGACACGTGATTACATTATCGAGGTAATTTGTAGTAATGCGAAGTAAATATCGATATGTTTGCAAAGTATTTTGGTTCGTTCATTCCGCCGCGCCGAGTCTCGCCGATCCAACTCGTACAAAGCAATGTTGAAAAACACGACAAGATCAAGCGCGTATTGTTTGTCTTGTGGCCATTTCCAAACATAACAAATCGCGCCGTTTGCATCACTTTATAAGAATACGTTTTTTTATATTTTAATATGTTATGTAACTTGCAAGTTATTTATTGTATCTGTCTTGATTACTAGTTCAGTATTCTTTTAGAATCAAAGACAATTTGTGTAACTTTTTGTGTATTTGCGTAGCTGTAGATTTTTGTGAAATAAATAATACGGCCGAATACTGAAACGAATTAACTATGTACGTCTTGTATGTTCAGCCACATTTATATTTAAAATTGTAATTTTGACGTTTTTGTGATTGTAAGCGCTTACAAAGTCAAATGTTTATCAGTCGTTTGAGTATTCAGTTGTTAGTAACAGTAACTTCATACTAGAATATAGACAGCGAATTATTAATATAAAACACTAGCTTGCACCCGCGACTCCGTCCGCTTGGAATTAAAATACTTAAAGTGAGTAGTCTATGTGTTCATCCAGACTATCCTCTACATCTATACCAAATTACATTGAAATCCGTTTAACCGTTTAGGCTACAAACTTTAACAAACATCCATCCATCTAAACTTTCGCATTTATAATAGTATGATAACAGAATCGACAATAAACTTCAAACAATAAAAGCCAACGTTTCGCTTTCTAAAATGAACAAAAAAATCTATCAAAACCAATTAGCGATACTTAATCAAGCCAATTAGATTGTGATATCAAACAGTCTGTCTTGAATTTAGGTTTCTTGATAACATCTTATCTAAAAATCAGCCAATGTCAAACAATATTAATCGGTCAATGGCGTCTGAGTCTGCTTATGGAAGATTTTTCACGTGCTACCGTTGACATCAGATGTTATCGTTAGTAATTCTTATTATGTGCGTCATAAAATTACTAGGTTGCTAAAGTTTTCCTATGGCGATATATGTCAACTTGCACTGGTGTAGTTCACGACGTATCGCCAATAAATTAGGGTAGGATCCCAACTCTATAGGAGACATATGATGATAGATGATGAAAATGAAAATAATTGATAATGATTGCCGTATACATCAGCTACCTTCCCGTTAAAGTCCCGATCAAAATAAGCTATTTCTGAAATTACCAAAAACAAACGCATCCTTGCGGAAGGACATTTAAAAATTGGTTATGCAGTTACACAAATGTTAATGTTCACGAAATATGATTTTTTACTGGTACTAAATTTTTTTTTTCTATCTTTTACAAGAAAAACTAAACTCAAAGCACGTCTTTATTTAATAGTTAATCAAAACACTTACAATATAAAAAGGATCGTTAATATTTCAATAATTAATTTATATTAAATTATAATTAAATCTCCAAAGAATTTTATCACACAAAATTTACTTAACGAGCGTGATAATTTCCATTCTCCCTTTTGAACCTACAAACACATAAAGGTAAGACCGAATTAGATTTGACCCGTGACATTCACTTGGAGATTGAAAAAAAACATAAAATACCAACATAATATAAAGTGGATATTCCAAATGTCAGGTTAACATTTCGCACGTGCTCTCCCTCCAGTTTATTTAAACATAATGGAGTCTTGAGTCTTGAGCCATCATCTCTATTAAAAGCATCGATTTAACGAGCGGAATGAGACTGTACAGTCGCGGACAGAATATGGGTCGACTGTAACTTTACTGTCCGTGCGTACACCAGGTAACAAATAACAATAGATTTCCATTGCTTAGCAACATTTTGTTGCTTATAACTTAGTTAAGTTAACGATCTCACAGCGCGACTAACCGTTGAATTATTACAAAAACATACTTTTATCTGACTTTAGTATGATAATACACTAAGTGACTGTTTAAGACAGTTCAGTCAGTTTTCCCGTCCAAATATGACGTGGGGGCCTTCAAAAGGAGAGTGAACAGCTACCTATTAAGCTAGCTCGTACCATCTTTCGACTGCATCGTCACCTCCTTCAGGTGGGATCGTGGTCAAGCGCTAGCTTAACAAATAATAAAAAAGGCAGTTTTAAGTTTCTCTTATCTTTAGATTTTTATTATATCCAGGGTATTTATCCTACTAATGTCTTGCTTATTTAGAGAATTTATTCACAATTAAATTAAATATGTAATTATTAAAAAATACATTTAGAATTTCAAATGTTACTTAAGTTTATCAAAGAATGCATCAAGGTTATTATAAATAGATTTTCATCTAAAATTTTAGCATGAATTATTTTAGTAATGATGTTAATAATAATGCAGATGTTTTTATTAGCGTCGCAATGTAGATGTTTATTGTGGAATGGAATGTAAATGAAAAATGTACACCAGATTGCTTTCTTTGTTTCTAAAATGGACGCGGAATGAACAAATATCTCTAACACACAAAACACATATAGTTAAATGTAGTATGAGTAATTCCGCTAGCTTGTTTCAAATATACATTTACATAGTATAATCATAAAGAAAACATAAAGTTTTGGATAAAGTTAAGAATGTTTACATTAGAGGGAGTTTAAAAGTAGCGCAAGTGGTGGAGAAATTGAGAAGCAAAAGGTTAGCGTAGTATGGACATGTTATGTGACGAGACGATGGGAAAATAAACCTGAAAGTGTTAAGAATGAATGGCTACAAAGGAAGAGGAAGACCGAAGAAAGTATGGATGGATTGTGTGAAAGAGGATAAGCTTAAATTAAGTGGATTCAGATATGACGGCTGATAGTGATGTATGGAAGAGCAGCACATACTGTGCCGACCTTCCGTAAGGAATAAGGGCAAGTTGATGATGAATCATAAAGAAAACATTAATATCAAATTCAGTAACGATCATTAAATGTTAAAGAAATTGTTGCGTAATGATTATTAATTTAAACCCATAAAAACATTTTTATAAAAATAAACAAATGAATAATTCATTACAATTAAATAGATTCAATACTTATACAACTTTAAAACGTAAGTAATTTACATATTTCTATTCCTTCCTACTTCCTTATTTTATTTTTCTAATGATTTACATCTAGTTGCTTGTTGACAGAAATACATAGTGCTATACAAGTCTTTATATGTACCATTGGCAAAAAAGTACCAAACTAAATTGTGATGTACCCCTGCCAAAAATACATCTGTATATTTTTTTTTTGGTTGTATTTACTTAATAACTAGCTTTCACCCGCGACTTATTTCGCGTTATGTGTTCCTATGTGTTCTTCCAGACTGTCGTCTTCATCTATGCCGAATTACATCGAAATCCGTTCAGCCATTTAGGCTACAAACTCTAACAAACATCCAATCATCCGTCTAAACTTTCGCATTTATAATATTAAGGGCCTATCCTACCAAATTGTAAATTTTCTGATAACAATACAACGTGTAAAATGTGTGATGGGAACATTTTGTTACCTTATCTGAGACTATCAGCCAGTGGTGGGACAGGCCCTTAGTAAAATTATTTGAATATTAAACCGCGTATCAACATCGGTTATTTCATTCACTTATGGTCCTTTTGTGTTCACTAGTATATACCGTCCTCAAAACATTAATACAAATTAACTTGTACCAAAAAAGATTCCTAATTCAGCATTCCCTAGCATCTAGTAGCGGTGTACCGTTGTCAAAATATAAAAACAAAAGTTGTATGTCGTGGCACGCGCCATCGGGCGCGGAAGTGGCGAGCGGCGGCGGGCGGTGCGGCACGCCGGCCTTGGCGCTTCGGCGCGAAGGTGAAAGTCTAGCGACTCCATACCGATACTGCGACTGTTCGATCTTAGACACTATTTCCACTATCGAAATTATGACGGATCTTGAAACATTTCTGCTTATTACGTTAGAAGTATCTTGTCTTCGTAAAAAACTTTTTCAATCAATTTAGTTCAAAATCGTTTGTATTAAAAAATATCATCTATTGTTTTGAGGGCGATTTAATAAATTTTTCATCAAGTTCAATATTTAATAACTAAAAATATTTTTTAATTTTGATTTCAAGCATTTCTACAAGCAATGCCACGACACTAATACTAGTAATACACGGTTGAAATCGCACGATTAGTTGCCCAGTGAAAAACAGGTTAAGACTGACATCCTCTTTCATTTAGGTTAAACGTAATGATATCGAATTCAAAATGTTAAATCATCACCTAGTTATTGTAATAAATAAAGACAAAACATGAATCTTCTTCAAAATCCTAATCTTATAATTCTAATTATGAATGGGAATTAAATTTACTGGTAATTTCGAAAAATAATAAGAGAGAACGTTTTTGTAATCGACAATTGTATAACATTTGTGCAGCGCCCCTACCGGGCATAAAGTACACTAACTAATCTCGTACAAATGTGCAAATATTCGGGAAAGACCTCCGAACTGGTTTTCAGGTAAGACCTTTTATTCTTAGAACTGAGTTACGCACAAATTACTGAACGATTATAACTTTGAAACTAAGTAGGTAATCATTAGTTTTGTTACGTGGTCAACATACTACTAGATAATATAGTAATAGTTTATTGTTATAGACAATTTGCTTTGTATTTCTAAAGGTTTTTGCCCGCGACTTCGTCCACGAAAATCAATTAAAGAATATAGCTTGTTACTCACAAATAAATTGCCTTTTTAACAGTGAAAGAATTTTTAAAATCGGCTCAGAAGTTTTTGAGTTATTTCAATACAAACAAAAAGAAAAATCCATGTAATTATATTATCCCTATGAAGATTTAGAAAAAAGTTGTTAAAGTATTAAAAATCAAGTCTCCACATTTTTGTTCTTGAAATAGAGGACTAAGATCGAAAGGCATTAGCTATAAACATTTGCATATTAGTCATAAATATAAAGTGTGTGAAATAATTTGAAATAATAAAATCAATTTGCTAGTTTACGAGATCTCAACGCGGCGTGCACCTTCACGCGTGATTGAGTGCGGTAATATAGGGTCGGTTGTACAACAGCTGCCGTCTTGTCACCGCGAGCTCTTGCCTCTTTGGCGCTTATTCAAATTTAAATGAATTGTATGCAGTCGCCACGAACGTGTGGGAATAGCATAACCTTACTTTCTTTCACTAATTCAATTTCAAATTTAGAATACGTCAAATTGTTATTATCATAATAAATAAACATTTAACATTGTTAATCTTCATTTAACAAGTTGATTACCTTTACAATTACTGTGAACGCAACCTTGGATATCAATTGAGTAACGTTTAAGCCACGTATAAAACTAGTTAGCTAAAATGCTTTGTGTAATCTGTGAACAGCTGTCAAGTATTTTAGCAAATCTGAATATCACTTTAAATTAACAAAATATCCAATTAAATTTGATTTTAATTATAAAAATGTCACTAAATATTGTATTAAAAATGCATAATGCAATAAAGGATAGGATAGGGTTTAAACGGATAAGAAATTATCCAAAAGCATGGATAGGATAATGAGGTATCCTTGGAAGGGTCGGCAGGGCTCGGGGCGCCCTCTCGCGGCTCGTGGCCACCACTCGGTCGCGGAGTGGAGCGGCACGCAGTTTGGCGCGCGATCGCGGCCACGCCACTCGTAACGGCGCGTTCGGATTCATCCGCCACATTTAGTTATGTAGCTCTCGCCTGTTTGGACAAGTATTAAGTTGATCGTTTCATGTGATACAGCTCGTTGAGGTTGGCATTATGTTTAAATTAGGCGTGCGCTTTTCGAGTTGTTTAGTGTGTTATTGTTTTTAATTTGGAGTGATAAACTTTTTTTTTGGGACTTAATCTTTTTAATTCAGGTAAATATTTACTTTATTAATAATGATAACTTTTTTAAATCTTTTCAATTGTTAGTTTTAACTTAGTTTTATTTTTAGCGTAAATGTTAGTATTTGTATGTTCGTTTTCTTTGTTTCGTTAAAAATTGAGAATGAAGATCGACGAATGCTACCCACACATGACGTAGCCACCTTGGTGCTCCATTTAAACCATTTTCGTAAGCGATTTGTTTAATAGCGCTTGAGAGGTGTGATTAATTATAGATGCACTTAGTGATTATTTTTAAACAAGATACAAATATAAGATAATAAATTTAATTTTTACAAACGATTTTAAGTTACCAAAGTTACTAAAAGTTTAGTTTTAGTATTTAAAAAATGCGTAGGTTTTAGTGACGTAACCGATTTAGCCCGTCCTCAGACTTGAGAAACAATGGTTATTAATCATGTTTGAAATATTTATTATTTTTCTTGAGATGTAATAGACCGTGTTTGTCAATTTCTACCTGACCCATCCTTTTGTTCGTAACGGCGATGTTTTGTCTCTTTCGCGCATAGTGCGATATATGGATAGAATTATCTCGGATCCGATTCTGAGATTTTCGGAATAGGGACGCGTCATGCGGCATTATTCGTTAGTAACCGCCCGAAATTCTTAGTTCTATTAAAAGTGAACTGCCGTATGAAAGAATAATTGTTGTCGGAATATGACCCCGCCCAAGTGCAAACAATGAGGTAGACTGAATGAAATTGTTTCACTTTAAACTACCCACTTTTGAAGTAAAGCAATTCACAAAAATGTTTGATTGAAAATAAATTAAAAAATTCTAATTATTTTCAATAGAAGAAACTTATACAGTATTTTTTAGTCTTCACAATACACTTTATATAATGTTCAAATGTGATTCGAACGATAATTACCGTTTCATTCCTGTGTGACATAGTTATATTTGACGTTGTGTCCATATTGTTTAAAACGGGAATTCTTAGTGAAAGTAACAGAGCAGTACAGTATGTGTAAAAAACGTCGTATCGCTAAGTCTTTATCAAATGACCAAATACTGTATATTTAAATTATAAACCTCTGTCTAATTGTTAGCGACGCTTATGAAAAGAATTGTTCAAATTTCGTTTCAGTATTCCGCTGTTAGTCTCGTGAACAGCTGGTAACTTTCTTTATCTGTTAATTCGATAGTAGTAATTAAAAAGAAATGCACAAGTATTTCGAACAAAGAGTTATGTTACGTTTCCCACAACTTGTTTCGTTTGTTTCTGAACGTAACTAATTTGCAGGTGTTGTATTACAATGGACAAGTCTATTTGCATTCCATTTCAATCGATTTTTAAATCGAAAATAATGTTTGTTAATGCATTTGTTTTTAAATGTGATTAAATAGTGTTGCCCTTTCATAAATATTAGAGAATGCGAATAGTTATTTCTATGTTATAAGTGTTGCTTAACTTCATATTAAATTGTAAGTTATTACGCAACTTATAGTTGTAATATCTTTGTTATTTATTCAACTATTTCTTCGGGTTTGGATCTCAGTCAAGTATTGCAATACAAAATGGCGGCGCTCGATACATAATAAAATTATAGACGATTTCATGGAAATGAGAAATATTGATGAATTTCAAATAGCAAAGGGATTCTTTGTCTATGGTTTTATTTTGTCTTTTTTTAATAATAATCGATTTTTTTTAAATAAGTAGAATTATGTCTATTTTTAACAAGTTTGTGATTACAGCCTTATAAAGGTTAAGACTGGTTTGTTATAATTTTTCATTTCTCTTCAATTATACATGGGCTTAAATCAGCTAATTTTGGTCCAAAAAGATATCACATTTTTAAAATTGCAATTTAAAACAATGTAACTATTAACGTGACTCCGTCCGCGTGGGATTTTAAAAAAAATGAGTAGTCTATGTGTTCTTCCAGATTATCCTTTACCAAATACCAAATTTCATCGAAATCTGTTCAGCCGTTTAGACTACAAACTCTAACAAACATCCATCCATCCATCTAAACTTTCGCATTTATAATATTAGTAGGATTTTCCATTTTAAATTCCAAAATCCCTTATAAAAAACACATAATCGTTGGTTTTATTGGCCTAGAAAAGACTAACTGCTGAGTTGTAAACTGTTTCTATTTAATATGAATATTATGTTTGTTAAGTTTTGTGACGTTATTATCGTTTCGATAAAAAATTATCGCGTCAAAACGCTAGCGAAGGGAGTCAAGTATCCTTGCAATGCAGACTAGAAATTGTTTCAAAATGTTTCAACGACTTGCGTGATTCGAAAGGATTTAAAAAATCACGATTCGGTTTTGTTTAGCGTTTTTAAGTAAAATGTGACGGTTTTTTTTACGTTGTTACGGTTTTTACATAATCTTTACGATATAGTTAAAATATAAGTTGGAACGTTTCGAGTTATTCAGTTTAATTTTGAGAATCTGTAGAAGTCAGTAATCTTTTTAAATGATAATAATTTTAAATATAGCCTATATTATTCAGGGATATTAACTTTGTAATGAAAGAATTTTTGAATTTATTAATTACAAATATACGAAATCTTTTCTCTTTATAATAGTGTACATAATACATTAAATCCATAGTATAAATAGATATAGAAATTGTTAGTTTTCTAGTAACGGGTGGCATATAGAGAAGCATTACGTGTACTCTACAAGGTCTAACCACACCTCTCTTTATTCTAATACTAGCTGTTCCCGTGCGACTTCATCCGCATTAAAATATGAAATTTTGTTTTACTGTTTACATGTGTCAAATTATCAATTGCAAATGTCAAAATGACATGACGATGGCAACTTTGCGTCCTTGATGTTGGCAGCAAATTATGGTCTCTTTCCCACATTACAGTTTTTATCCAAAATATTTACACCCTAAGTTTAATGGCGTGAAAATATAAAGCCAAAAGCGTGACGTAAGTGTAGATATGTAAACATTTAAATATGTAACAGCGTTTTAAGATTAGGCCACGCCTAACTCCCTTAAAATGAATACAAGATTCGTTTGAGTATTCTGCCGGCACGTCTAGTCTGACCGTTTTTAATCATCCACAGATAACATATTTAATCTGTGTCTTGACAATGCGAAGTTTGTTTAACAATTAAAAAAGTCGTCTAATAATGTGAATGAAATTCTTTAACGTACTAATTGAAAACTTATTTAAAACTCTTAAAACAATTCCAAACAGCTATGTTCTTTATAACATCCACGCCAATTAAGAAACAATAACCTCCATTTAGACATAGATGGCGGGACTGTGCAAGGCTTGGAGGAACTAAATAATTTAATGCGGTTTCAAAACTAATACTTATTCGACGTCAAATAGAATTTAGAAGCAAGACCTAAATGTAATCGAAACAAGTCAAAACAAATCGTAGTACGTGTAATATTTTTAGGTTATAATTTTAAAACAATATCTTGCTGATAAGTTCTTCCGATGCAGAGTGATAAATCAATTATAATTTATTCGTAAGCCTTTCTTTATTATTACATGCTATATTGCTGTGTGTTTATTGATTTAGTATTTGTGTCTCATACATTGTGTGGTTTGTACTGTAATTTATGTACTTATTCCATTTAACTCAGCAATGTATATCTTTCTTTGCGTATGTTAATTTCGATCATTTGAGCGTACATGGCATAGTAACGATCACATTTAACGGCTTTTTACTCCTTTAGTATTAGGATATGGAATTTGAAAGTTTTTATTTAATTTAAATTACATAATGTATTTGCGTTAGTTATTTATTCTAGTGTAGAACTAAAACTAAGGCTGTCAAACAATTTGCTCACTATCTATAAAGGTCATTACGTAATCAATTATCAAGTTCTTACATTATTGATAAACATTGAAAATTTACTGGTACCTCACATTTAATAGATAATTTATTTACAATAACTATAAATATACGATTATTTAGGATAAAATAAATTGATTTTCGACTTTAGAGTGTTTGGAAATAAAATTTGACATTTACATAACCTCTGGCTGTCAAAAGTTCCCGCGTTTTCAATTGAAAAGAAAAAAAAATCTAATCTATGTTTCATTCCTTCTAACAAAGAAAGAGGTCGTTTTCCTTTAGTCGCGGCGAGTGGAGTAATGTTGTTGCAACAATTGTTAGATTGATCGGACTAATTTATTTCCACATATTTCTGATTAAATTGATTGCCTCACCGAGACTTTGCATAATATTATGTTTTTAGTGAACATTGATTATAACAAACAGCTGTTTGGCATGCACTGCATATCTGCCTGTTATTCTTGAAGTATTTAGATCAAGAAATGTAACAAACATATAAACTTATCTATGTCTATACTAATGTAATAAAGCGTAAACACCCTACTTCGTGGCGTAGGCTGTTTACAATCACAACATGTTTTTGAATAATTCTTTCTTTAATAAAAAGCCCAACACTAACGATACGCTTTAGGCTATTTATTTTCACGCTATTATACTTAGGAGGTAGATAAATTTGAAAATAACTTCATGCTGGAATGAGACCATAAACTACAAGCTGCCAATATTAAGGAAGTAAATAATCTTGCTTGTAACGATAATTTTACAATTGAGAATTTGACAAATGTAAACAATAATATACAGATTTCATAATTTCATGCGGATGAAGCCGCACGGGAACAGCTAGTGCAATATAAACGCGACAGGAATAATCACGGAAAAGTCCTACTATTTCAAGACTCTTTTTAATTTCAAATTGTAACGGAATTGTAACCAACTCATATCAAATATAATTTGAAATGAAAAGTCGAATGGAAAATCTGTGAGGAATACGAATAATACAAATTTAGACAAAAAGCCGAATTCCGAAACGAATCATTCGAAAACGAACGAATTTAAGCGTGCCCTTAACATTTACGCTGTTACATATTTAAATGTCGTTTCAGTATTTACTCTATTATAACAAACATTTTATTGTCAGAGCTATACACAAATATTAAACGCCGCAAAATGAAAGCACAAAAGTAAACAAGTCTGTGATAAAGCATAACAAAAATTCTTGCTAAGTAAGAAGGAAAGGAGATGGCGAGTAAAAAAACATTTTATTGTCTTTAAATTGTTATGTGGCATTTAATCTTATCATCGGCTACACAAAGCTGTGTTTTTATTAATCTAGTTTGATTGCAGGTGTACATAGACATGTCTATGGTCTACCAACAAGTGTTGAGGGTCATCTTTCCTCACCATTAAAGTTTAAAGATGCATTTGTATTGATTATATTACGATTTTTATGTTTTTTTTATTAATTGTTCATGTATGATTTGTATGAATAAAAGGATTATTAACTTGGTTACTAAATAATTAACACAGTGTAGTACAAAAATTGTCATTAATAGATGTATTTTTTAAACATTGACATGCCAAAGATATCGCTAACGATGCCTCACGCATATAACCATGAAATTAAACGGTTAACGTTTGATAATTATATGAAATTTATTCGAATTACAAACTGGAGTGTATGGGTACGAAAACTGATAGCGAATGCTTCCATTTGGTGGATTGGGTCGTCTCGGTCGCGGTTGCGCTGCAACAAAACGAGACTTGAACATTCGCCGCGCCAAAAAGAGGTTATGTTGTATGCGCTTTTTAATCTTCATTAAGAAATAAAATGATCTTTAATGAATGTTTAACTCCTTTAGTGATGATGGACAATAAGGAAAGAGAATATTATTAAGGCCGACATAGAATTTTAATATTACAGCGTCTTAATAAGCTTGAAGTTTTTATATTTCATCAGTACTAAATCTAGACACGTTTTTTTTCTTTTACCAAACGTTTTTTTTTTAAATGGACAGAAAACCAACAATCAGAATTCATTTTTTAGGACATCTTGATAAAAACAAAGCCTTACCAGAGAATAAAACCTCTTTTTTAAATCTTCATAACCTTTTAAGGCGATACGATGTTAAAACAAAAAGTC
>NW_013527804.1:4068641-4075649 GCF_000836215.1 Papilio polytes
AAAAACTTTTGTTTATTCCGACTATTTAATCTTTGTGATCCAGCAAAGGTCACTAAACAAATAGATAACAGAATTAAACAAACGCGACCTCAAGCGTATTTCAAGTTTAGGGAAAACTTGTTTGTACTATATAATACTAAAAGATAAAGACTTGTATTGAATCTCTTTTTTTTTCATATCCCGCTGTATAACATGTAATTTGAGCATACTTTTACAATACATTTATATTTGCAAGGAGGGATAAATGGCATGTAACAAGGAGAACGTTAGTTATGAGTGTGGACACCGGTAGAGGTAGACCTAGAAAGAGATGGATGGATTGCGTGAAAGGTGACATGATCAAAAAGGGAGTGATGACTGAGATGACGTATGATAGAGTTATTTGGAGGACAAAAACCTGTTGTGCCGCTACGGGAGTAGGATAAGGAGGAACATGATGATGAGATGATGTTAATTTGCAAGGCGGAAACATTTTCTATACTCAAAGCCATTATACATGTTCAGTTTTAACTGACAGTGAACGTAGACATTTAATTGTATTAAACTGTACAGTTATAGTTTTGCCTACACCGTCAATCTGTTCAATTAAAACTGAGCATCTCTATCAGGCTTTACATAAATCTAATCAAATAATTGTCGGTTAATTACGTCACAGGATTTTTTTTTCTTTTCACCACAACTTAGGCTTTGTATTAAACCTTAAACTCAGTCATTGAGCCATCGTGGTATTAATAATTTTGTCTTTTTTCCTCCAAATTACTCATATATGTATTTTATGCTTGATAAATTTTATAAATCAGAATCGTCGTTGATTTGCGTACGTGCATTTGATCATGTGAACGCATTGTCTCTTTGTTTTGAATGTCATAGTTTGATTTTACGCATGTTAGTTATAAGACATGTTGTAGTTCGAGAAACTTATCTGACCCGGTAGGTGTTAATGAAACTATACTATTGTCCTATCTATTGTGTGTGATTTCTTTGCCTATTTAGGGTTACATACGTTTTACAACTAGCGTTAGCTCTTTTAGAGGCCAGATAAATCTATTGCTCTTTGATTTATTTTCCTGATAATTCTATCAACTTTATGGTTTTGTGCAAGTATAATACGTTGATTGACTTTCGAAAAAAAGAGAACAAAAGTAAAAAAAAAAACATTTTTTTTTATTAAAATGATAAAATTGTCTAACTTTTTTTGCAATATAGTGTTTGGTTGTGACAGTACTCCACATGAAGGTTTAAGATAACAAGTCGCCTTGCACCACGTAGTGTAATCTGCCAGTACTGTTAATTATTATGATGCAATATTAAACTGGGTAATTCTGTGACGTCATCCATTTCGCATGTCATTGAGATACGCTTGATCATGCCCTCTATTGCGAAAAAAATGTACTTTATTCTACTAAGATTAACTTAATCGTATCAAAAATGTGTATTAAATATAAAACTATGCAAATAAAACTATTTTTCTTTTTGATAAATTGCCGTCGCTTTTGTTGTGTTGATATTACGCTCTTAAATAGGTTACTTCAATCGGCCATACAGTATGACGCATGCTGGAATAACGCATTTGTAAACTCTACCTACTTGTACAAAAAAGGCATGAGGGAAGTGTCTTCGAACACAATCATGACGGTTTTTGAATCGTTCCAATACACCATACTTGTGTGAGACAGAGAAAAGAAAGTGCAGGTAGTCGAAGTCGAGTCGGGCAAGATTTATTGGATCGTAACCGCCCGAGGTCGGCAACACCCGTCGATGTCATCGCGCGCAAGCTCTGAAAAAAACACTTAGTCTATGTCGTTCGAAATTCGAATCATCGCAACCATAAAGCGTCATTCATGATTAACCTCTGTTAGTTTTCCTTATGTTTTGCGCTAAAAAGGTCGAATGACGTTTATCGTAAATACAAAAATTTGTTATAAACTAAATTAGTTAACAGAGGAGTTTAATTCCTTAACTGTAGAAAATAACGGAATTTATTTTTAAAACGCTTTCAAATACGGCTATAACGTTGAGTAAACAGTTGTTTTAGAAAAACGCAACACGTCCATCGTTAACTGCTATCGCCATTAAAGAGATCCTAATACATGTAAGAAGAAACACGCTGAGAATTTCATACAAGTTAATTTACAAATGTTTTATTTAAATTTAGTGGATTGTTATTCAGAAAAAAATACTAAAAAAACGTAACTAATGTTTATACTTTCGTAGACAATTTTATTAGAATCTTCATTAATTTACAGTATACTTTAGAAAAAATGCATAAATAATTTATATTTGTTCCGTGAAATTATTGTATTTGTGTCAAATTTCTTCCGGCAACTTATTGCTACTAAACATACCTACTTACATGAAATTTTAATAGTTACATCAGTTTCTTAGGTAACGGTTGTATAATTTCGTAATGTTACCGAAAGCTTTAGAGGGGCATTGTCAAACGTCAAGTGCCCTTAATATTATCCCTTTGTTCTTGAAGGACAATTTTTCATTTGTTTTCAATGAAGATTTCTTCTTTCTTGCGAGTTTCTCTTCATTTCTTTGTTATTTTATCTTTATTTTAGAAAAAAAAACAACTAATAATTGATGCCCCTAATTACACCTTTAAGTATAGATTTTGTTATAAACTACACTAAGGGACTCGTTATAAAAAGCAATCTTCAATATTTTTTAGTCTGATAAAACAAAAACCGGATTGTAAATTGCATTCCATCGAATCTAACGAACTTGTAGACGAAAAAATTAATTGATAGAAATTAAAGTCTCAAATACCAGAAAATTTACAAGCGATTTCTTATAATTAAAATGGATAAAGAGAAAGAATTAAGGGTCAAATCATACTTTTTTTATAACATAAGGTGGCAAACGAGCAACCGGCCACCCAAATCCGCCAAAATGGCGAAGCTACCGCTGCCCATAGACATTCGCAATAGCGGATGTGTTGCCTACCCTTGATCGATAGAGGAGGCGACGCACATAAAGATGATATAGGCTTCCTATGCGTCTCCTGCACCATCAAATCCACGTTCCCTTCCCATGCTTTTCTAAGAAAAAGGGTGGGAAGGAAAAGGGACTAAAGTTGGGCGTCCGGCACCTCACTCATCAGACGAAACGCGGAAATGCTCCCACTTCACGCCTGTCTTCTGTCTGGTCGTGATATTGCACCGGGCGAGCCGATCCATTGGTGCGAAGATGTTAAAGCAGACACTACCACTGTCATTTGGCTATACTTTTTGGGTATTGAATACTCCGAAACTACAGAACCGATTTCAAAAATTATTTCCCTATTAAAAGCTACATTATCACTGAGTTCTGGAAGTAGGAAGGGTATGGATATGACAGAAAAGATATGAGACGTTATTGATGACACAGTAGAATTTGGGGCGGGTAATTACTACCTTATATAGGATCTTATGAGCTATGTACATATTTAGAGCGGGCGCACCTTTGACTAACTATCGTACAACTATGTGCGATTGTCTTACTTCGCAGCCAACTCAATTGTTTAGTTGCAACTATAAAATCTAGTAGTGCGCGCACATATAGGAATCAAAGCGAGACTGAACAGTTGTGCGATAGTTTTAGGTATAATATTTTATGAAACCTGTGTAAGCTAAACTGGTACTATAGTCAGCATTTTAAAAATATAGTGTATGTGACGAATTCATCTGCAGTAATTGCTCACTGCTCTAAATATAAGATAAATTCTCATTTGTGAGTCAGCGGGCTCTTTTTCCCTGTCCCGTGATTGAACTGAATACAAACGTAACTCGTAATATTCATTTTTATATCCAACACTTATATACGTTAGATAATTTTCTGCCGTAACGTTAGATATGCTTATCTCTTTTTTTCATAGAAAAAGAAAGGGACGGCATTAGCGTGGTACAAATGTTTGCTTACCGTTAATGGCACGTTTTGTGTCTAATTTATTTTTATTGAAACTTAAATGGCTTTTTCTGATCAGTATAGCGGTCATTAACACTTAATGTCAGTTAATTACACAAAAGAACAATAAACGGCCGAAATGTAAAATGTTAATTGGAATGTATAAAAACTGTTTACGCTCAGTAATTATAGTTTACAATGTTCAAAAAGTCTCAAACACTTTTAGTCGAGCATCATTTGAATAGTTTCCTTAAATTTTATAAAACATGTAGATTGTAATTTATGGCGTAACAGATAAAAATCTTGATACGTCATTCGCGCTTTTTGATGAATTATAGATTTGTTATTGTTTTTATAAGTGCGCTTGTAAACAAAGAACTGCCATGTATAACAAGCGATATGTTTGTACTTAGAAATATTAATAAAGAATCAAGTTGTGCTGTCGATTATTTTTTACTATTTAGTCGTGGATAATTTTGTGGATTTGCCCACCTTAAAACTTTTATGTCGTAAACAAATAGTTCGAGTCACGACAGTCAATAGCGTCGAAAATGACGGTTTACGGCCGACGTCACTCGCTTCCTCTCCACACGTACGTAGCAAATGACGCAATTGGCTTTTTCAATGTCTTATCTACACCGAGGTGTTCTGTCATTCGCCGAGTGACCGTCGCGCTGCGCACACGTCGATATATTCGCGCGGTTTATTTTTGTTTCACTTTTGCCTTTATACTTTTTACCGTCGAGGACGGGGCGACGAATCGCTCGCTGCTCGGTGCTAGTGTTATTACCTGTGACATTGGTGTGAATATATTTCAAAATAATAATTAGATTGATTTGATCGCAATAATGTACATGTCCGGATTTTTCATTTTCTCCTCCGAATTAACTTCGAGGTGCGTATAATTATCTTGGTGTCTATTAATTGTAAGGTTGTTCACTTATCGGATTGCATATCATGACCTGTTTTGTCTTCAACGCTTTGTTTTTTTATATCCATTAATTTACTACTCTGGGCTTTCCTTATTATTACACATTTTAACAGAAATGGTTAAGGAAATAAACTGCTATCGATAGGTACCTTGAATTTTTATCGCTATTGTTATAAGAATATTTAAAGTTACGCTCACTACGTAGGCGAGATGTACTAGTAATGGTGGTAATGTTTTGAGTAAATTTAAAGCGCCCGGGAATAGTAAGCTAACGAGTGCTAAAATGTCGATGTGATTGTTACAGAATGACGCCACAAGAAGAACGGGAGAACGCGCGCGGGGTCGAGATCGCAGACGCCTTCGAGGAGGAGATGTTCGGTCCACCTCGCACCGAGCCTGCCGCACGCCCCAAGCTCTCCATGATCTCTGCGAGGCTGCGCGCCAATGAGGAGCGCAAACGGGTCATCGAGATCTGCTCCCAGAAGCTGGAGAACATCGAGGACCCGGCGCGCGACCTTCGCCGGTCGGTGTGCATCAATAACACGTACTGTCGGCTGAGCGAGGAGGCCCGCAAGGAGAAAGAAGCGCGACGGAGGCGCGCGCGCGAGGAGTGCGACGACTCGTGGGCGGGCAAGAAGGCGCGGCGCGAAGTGGAGGACGAGTGCCTTGCACTGTTGGACGCCATCCCGGAGCTGGGCGACGCGAACCTCGGATGCGCGCAGTTAGCGCGGCAGCTGCCCCGACAGGACGTGCTGCTGCCGCCCGGCCTGCTCACCGTGCTCGACTCATGACCGCGCCGCGCCACGCACCTCAACGCGCCGCTGTGACGCCAGCGATCGGAATGAGACGCGCTCGAGCCGAACGCGCTCGAAACGTTGACCGTGTTTCCGGACGTGCGCGCTCCAAACGACCCGGAGTGCGCTTCGAGCGAACCGGGTCGCGCTCCGAACGGCGCTCCGCCGCCTCGAGCGACCAGCGCGTCCACGTCACCCGGACACTCAACGTATAGCCAATTCTTTGTTGTTTAAGAAGAGTACTTACTTTGTTAGCATGTTTTTTTTTATTATTTAGTGAAAGTTGCTCAGGCGCCGCCGCCGCGAGCGCACCCCAATTAGTGCTCGATGATGGTTCAGTCGGAGGACCCTGAGCGGCGTCCGCCTCAGGACGCTAGGGAGCGAGAAATCATCCAGGAAGTGTTGTTGGATTACATCGGAGATATAGTTCTAAGCCATAATGTTACATTATTATATTGTATAATTACTAAAGTAAATAGTTCATAAGTGATAGTGCAAATTACTGGGAACGGTCGCGGAGGCCTCGAAAGCGTATGGTTTTTTTACTCGTTTTCTTATGATTATTTTATAATAACTTTTATTTGCGTTGTCGCGTTAGAGATGGCTATGTTTAATATTTCAAATGGTATCTGTTCCTCGCATTCCGCTAACTTCGAAAGTAAAAGTTGAGCGGCGAGTGAGCTCGGTCGCACGGCGCGCCTGGCGGCCGCCCGGTGGGCCATCGCCATTGCATGTAACGTGTGACTGCGACTGCGACTGGCTACGGCGAGGCGTTCGTTGCTTACTGAAACAAAAGAAAAGCGAGTATTTTGGAAGTTATGACGCGCGTCAAGCCAAAGGCAGCTCGTGAGTCTCGCGACCTCACTCGCGGAGATCGGCAAGGGCAAACGTTTGAGGGCCAACAGCCGAATGTTTGATGAAGCATTGCATTTTGACGTACGACTCTTAGTATTGAATTTGTTTTGTTATGTTTTGAGTTGAACGTTCTTATTTTGCTTCTACGTTACCTTATCTTATAATTTACGCCTGTTACCATACTTTATTTAAATCGGTTGATAATGTACTTACGTTCGATTGTGACGTAGCAGCTTATCGTTATGATACTGTAGCAACCGTTTATTTTGTAACTTGTTTTTGTAATTGTTAATTTATTGTTCGAATGGGATGATCTATTTTGCGAAACCTTACGGCGTTTTTCTATTGAAATCTTAATTGTCGCAAAATATATCGGTAGTTGCCCGCTTCTCCCCCTTTGAATAGTAAGTAGGCGCGTCGGGGAGGTCGTTGTGCGGTGGGCGGAGGGGCGGGTTGGGGCGCGCCGTTCCCAGCACTCCTGTGATATTAGCCTAGACTCTATGTCGTGTTCGTGCTAGTTTCCCCATCTGACGATTTTTT
>NW_013527804.1:4075717-4080846 GCF_000836215.1 Papilio polytes
CAATAAACATGTAGTATGTTTTTTATATGGCGTTTGTATGTTGATAAGGAAAATGTATTATATAATTAAGTGCTTGTGACGCCTCAAATTAAATTGTGAATTGAATGGTCGACGAAAATCGGCTGTCAAGCGTGGACTGCATTTCAGTCAGCAAATTGTCCAGTTAAAAGATCGTTCTATTTAAAGAATAAGTCAAATTGTAACCTGTAAGATCGAGTTGTTAGTGAAATATTTAAGAAAAAGACCCTGCAGAAAGGCTTTGAATGTAAAGTTTCTTTGAATGTTCGATGTTATTGTTCATTAGGTTTAACGGAATCACTACCAAATGTATTCAGTAAATCAATTGTACACGCACACATAAGAATTAAGCAGAAAATGTATGAGCCACGTTTATGTTGGCGTAAAACAAATTTTATACGCGAGTGAACGACCAAAGTTTCGTGGTAGATATTTTAAATGTATAAAAAGATGGATCAAAGAACTCGCTCGAAAGCGATTCGTGAGATTTTATTGTAAAATAATAAATAATTTCATTACCGAGCCTCTATTTTTATTTAGTAAACTTAGTAACCCTAAAATATCGATATAAATCTTAAAATAAAAATGCTAAAGGCATCAAAGTATTGCACAAATCAATTACATAGTGAGTACCTACACATTACATCTTATATTTGTACAAGTTTTCTTCGTTTATGTATGCTGAAAAAACAATCAAAATAACAGACATAACAGGTGAACAAACATTACCCGATTGTTGACTTCGGAGTAGTAAAGAATGTCATCTGTAATTATCTACTCTAAATATGTGGTACTCTACTCCCCGTCCCTTTCACTCCCAATGGACAAGAACGAAACCGGAATAATCGAATAATTCGATACAATCTCCGTACAGTTATCATGTAACATGCAAATGAGAATTGCAAAATTGTCAGTTAATGTAGTATACATTGCTTACCGAGTTTCACGTTCAACTCTACATATAACGCATAGCGAGCAATGTACTTGTTGCGTTCAATAATTACATGAAACACATTGAGTAAGCGTTGACTCGGTACGGGTTTTGTCACAAAGGAATAATCATAATATATTGAATAAGGCAGAAATGTTATGAGAAAAACATTATGCATTTAATTGAAATATTTTGCTATTATACTTCTAAGATGAAGAAATTTTATAAGACGTACTTTTTAATTATGATAATTTTAAATGACATTTCGAACAACTACTCATTTATATATTACTAAAATTCCCAGAATTTAAAGATCACATTCTTGTAAATTAAAATTTAATTTAATTCCAAATTTAAAAATTAAACAAATGAATTGAGAATGGAATTTATTTTTAATTAATTTACTTAAAAATTGTATTCTTTTTGAGAAGCATTTGTTTGTTTTCATTTTTTTAATTATGGCAACATTTAATAAAAATGTTGAAACATTTTGCCAGCACTATAACATTTAAAATTATTTTGACCGCCATAGCAACATAAATGTAAAAACAAAACTTACCTTGTAGTAAATGAATTATCGTGCAATATGAAAGATAATTTAAAATATGTTTTTGTTGTCATGTATTTATAAATAAATCTATCGAAGCGTTACGTTACTTACGTAAGAGGCGAGGTAAATACCAACAATGAAATTTAAAAAGATCTATTTGTTCCACTATTAGCTGCTATTTTATAAATGTTTCCTGTCTTAGTCTAAGAGGTCATTAAATAAATATTAAAATAAACTTATTGTTATTTTATTTATCTATTTAATCTGCAATGATATTAGAAAAATCTAATCACTCTTGTGACGTTAGTTATCATATTTATGATAAAAAAATTACTTTAGTAGAAGAAATATGACTATTTTCTTAAATTATTAAAGATTATAAACAGCCATAAATGTTTAATTCTCTAACCTTGAAGATAACTGGTTTAGGTCGAAAGAAAAGAGATGACTTTTAACTATTCCATTAATTTGGGACGTTCCTAAGATTTTAAAAATAAAACTAATTAAGTACCTTGAGTTTATTCTATAATAATGTTACAAAATATTTTTAATTTACTTTGTCGAATACCGTTAGCCTCCGAGTAGCGCCATCTATCGCTAAGTAGCGTAAACACAAGTTCAGTAAATTAGTGATTGACTTGAATTATGACGCATGCTATCAGCCACTAACCTTGCGAACTAGGTTTATGTAATTAAAGATGCCTCAGTTTAGTATAACTAAGCGTGTAATTTCAGTTGTATCTTTGGATTAAAATAAAGAATTGAAATAAGGTGCCAAAAAGCCTTGCTAAAACTAAGCATTTTATTTATGCTTTCTTGGATAAATCCAATGTCAAGTGAACTGACGCTTCCACATCGCCGCAGATGAATAAAATGTGTCCCGAAACAGTCTTATGAGTAAATAATTGTTTTAATGTAATGCTGAGTTTCTGAACTTTTCATTTATTTTATCATTAAAATAAAAACTCAAGTTACGTAATTCATAACCTCATGTTATGAATTTGTCCAACCATAAGCAATATCAAATGGTTACAATTAGTTCGGAAACTGTCCATAAGTAATATTCAATTTATTCATTAAATAGCCAGGGGCTACTGGCTATTATTTGAATGCCTGTCAAACTACAAAAATAAAAAGCTGTCTATATCCTGTTCTTGTAGATGTTTGATTCCGTTTCCGTAATGTAATTATTTCCGAACGTTCTGAACTGCGTCTTTTTTATTCTGTATCAAAATGGATTATACAATAATAGACAAGTGTGGAAGAAATTTTAAACCTACCATAATTATAACTAACTTAATAAACATTATATCATTTAGGCAATATTTTGTTAATATAAATCTAGGCGAATTTGTGATATAAAATAGACCTGGCACATAGGCCACAAATTTGGAGCAGTCAATAAGAGAAAAAAAATCTGCAAAGACATCAAGAGAAGGCTAGTCATATATAGTTTTTGCCCTCAGCTCAATCCGCGTAGAATTAAAAAAAAAACAGTCGATGTGTTCTTCCAGACTATGCTCTACATCTATGCCAAATTTCATCGAGATCCGTTCAGCTGCTTAGGCAGCAAACTCTAACAAACATCCATCCATCCGTCTAAACATTCGCTTTTATAATATTAATATGATTAGCTTTCGCCCGCGACTCTGTCCGCGTGGAATTAAAAAATAAACAAAAGTAAGTAAACTATGTGTCCTTCCAGACTATCGATTAAGTCTATACCAAATTTCATCAAGATCCGTTCAGCAGTTTAGGCAGCAAGCTCTAACAAACATCCATCTGAACTTTCGCATTTATAATATCAGTAAGATAACAGAGGATCAAGGAATAACAACGGAATGAATCGTAACCTTACAGATTTATTGTATTAGAAAGTAGCAACTGTACAAGCACACGAGTGTAACGGAAACAGTTACACGACGTACTTACGTACGCGTAATTGTAAGAAGCCATGTGAACGTACCTTTATGACACGGTCAAATCGATTTCACTATTTACATACACGTGCGATAGTAAATACTGTGTAATTAATAAACGTAATAATTATCGAGTAAATATTATTATACTCTGATCTGATTCTAGCAATTTTTGCTATCTATACTAATATTACGAGGATAGATTTGCATTTTTCTATGTATGTAACTCAAAAACTACTGAGCCGATAGCAAAAATTCTTTCACCATTAAAAAGCTACGTTATCGCTCCTAAGATAGGATATATTTTTTCACAATTTATAATATAACGTGGATAAAATCGCGAGCAACAGCTATTGAGTATAAACGTGATTTTAATTTCGAAAAATAATAACTTTGTCTTTGCAATTATTTTGACAATGTGTAATTCAGTGATAACTGAGTAACAGGTATTTTTAATTTCACGCGGGCGAAGTCGCGTGCAATATAAAATGTAAAAAATACAGCCTATGTTGCTCAGTGATAACATAGCTTTTGGTACAAGAGATTTTTAATTCAGCTCGGTAGTTTTTGAGTTATTTCAATACATACAAAAGTACAAATCTTTCCTCTTTATAATACTAGTATAGATGACATCGATAAATAACATTGTAATATCTAATTATAAATGTGAAAGTTTAGATGGATGTATGTTCATTACTAAGATGAAATTGAACACTTAGAACATAGTCTAGTAGCCATACTTACCAAGTTTTTTTTTAAATTCCGTGCAGATTCAAGGGCAAAAGCTAAAATAATTTAAATAGTATAATTATGTTTTTACGATAACAGCATTTAATAAAAATATGGTCTTCTTTAGTTTTATCGAAACATATAAAGCAGAGTGCAGACAGTGCGGGAAGGGGAGGGGTCTCCTGTACAAACCCATTTCCAGACATCAGACGGTCTACGTACTGTTCTGTTGCGCTCACTAATGATAAAATCCCTTCAATCACTGTTTAAAATATACAAACTATCTTACAAAATTACCATTTTTGCAGAAAATTACAGTCGGGAAGCAAAGGTCAAATAGTCATTCTTTTTCGGTTTAGACTTTAAGGCTGAAGTCACTTGCATACCATCCATCAAGATTTTTAAATTTATCATATAAAAAAGAGCACGAAATTATAAGTTGGCATTTAGTTTATTCAAACATGATAGACTATTATGATTGCCAACTTTCAAAGATTAACCAATAACTACATGAAGATGAACAGTCTTTAAATAATAATAATATGTACGGGGAAAATAAATTGGTAATTAAAACCGTTTACGGAATGTCCCTAAATTGTTTCTCATCTCCGGGGAAGTCCGCACAAACTGAACACTGTGTGCAATAAATCTATACGCCACTGTCGATGCGTCGTATGAAAAATATTATCTAGCCGCGTTTTTGCGTAACTTTTTACGTCTATAACTGTTAGACGGTACGCTGATGTCAAAGAAATACCAACGCTGGTCATTACTCCAGGTTTCGGCAAAATCTATTTTTGACCGACTTCCCAAAAGAAGGAGGTATTCAATTCGTCGGTATATTTATTTTTTTTTAATTTTTTTTTTTTATGTGTGTTACGGCATAACTCCGCCGCTAGTGGACCGATTTGGATAATTCTTTTTTTGACCGACTTCCCAAAAGAAGGAGGTATTCAATTCGTCGGTATATTTTTTTTTTTTT
>NW_013527804.1:4083063-4085885 GCF_000836215.1 Papilio polytes
GGTCACTTTTGTATCCGTAATGTCCATTGCGTTTTATATTCAACATTCTCACATAATACTTTATACAACGTATAAGCTTGTTAGAAAGTCTGTTCGTCAGTGAAATCTTTGTTCTATATTTGAAGAATTATTGTTTTTTTTTGGAAGAAGAGACAAGAGATGGATCGTCTTTATAGATCTGCTGGTCAACTAGAACTAGGGAAGATTGTCAATTATTTTATAGCTTACATATGAAAATTATACGATGAACGGTCTCTAAGAGTGGGGCACAACTTAGACTAAACTATCGCACCACTGTTGTGTGTTTTGCAACCATTGAACTGTTTAGTTCCACAAAAAATTGAGTAGTGTGCGCACCTCTACATAAGCTCATAGGAATCAAAGCGAGACTAAACAATCGTGCGATAGTTTAGTTTCAGGTGTACGTTCTTAACATTGCTGCAAAAACAATTCACGTAAAAGATACTATTATGTTTACGCAAGACGAGTATAATATAACATTAACCAAGTAAAGCATCTCAAAGAAAAATCTTTAGTTATCTGCCAATTATAAGTTGTATATTAAATTGTTCCTCTTAGTATAGATTTAATATGATAATTCTACTGTATTGTTACCCATAGTGGCCAATTAACGACTCTGAGTTCGTTAAGGCCTTAAATTAATGAATATATTTCAAACGAAAACCAATTTGAACTCTTCATTGATAAGTTATCTTCGTACAATCTAAAATGTACATTGCTGATAATGTTAGGAATACTTTACGCGCATGTGTGTAATACATGTGTACAATTTCAAGGTCGTTTGTGTAAAAGTGTGTAATTTTTCTATTGTGTGTGTAAATGATAAACCACTTGGCGACCGAATGTCTACTGACTTTACAGTAATTACTTTCTTTTATGTGAAATTGTATATTCAATTGTAAAATAACACTTAACTTATTATACGGTAGTTAATTTCAAATATTTAATAAAAAAACTATGTAAATATATTAAAGTAGATGTTCCCGTGCGGCTTCATCCGCATGAAATTATAAAAACTTCATTTTATTTTTTACATTTGTCAAATTATCAATTGAAAATGTAAAATGATTTGACATGATGTCTAACTAAGGCAACCTTGCTTCCTTGATGTTGGCAAAAACTTATGATCTCTTTCCCGTATTAGGGTTTTTATCCAAAATATTTACCCCTAAATTTAACGGCGTTGAAATATATAGCCTAAAGCATGACGTAAATGTAGGGCTTTTTATTACAAAAAGAATTATTGAAAAATAAGCTGTAATTCCTGACATCTTAGGCAACAAAAAAGTGTGTGTTTACTGTGTATACTGTTGTATAGAATAATAAAACAGTATAGAATAACAAACCAGATCTTGACGGCGTCGCAAATAAATCAGAATCAAGTTATTGCTCTCCATTATGCTAATATTAAGTGTAAACTTGTTAGAGTAATAAAATTTTATTAGAAAAACTTACTTAACAATTTCGGACAAAGTCTTACAGTCTATAAAATGGAGATTATCTTAACTAATATTTTAGTTTTAATGTTGTAGTTGTAGTTGTAGTTGATAAGAATCAATTTTAACATATTTAAAAATAGATGGATTACCAAATTAAAAAGTTTGCAAAAGGAATTTAATTATAATCTTTGAAACCTAACCGTAAAAACCCTTACAATATTGCGGAATATTATGGAATTAGTATATTTGCTCTTATTAGAGTATGATGTAATTAAAAAAAAAACAATTGAAGAACGCCATGGTCAGATTCCTATATTGAACAATAACCGCATGTTTCTAATGCCCAATCATTCTAAAACTTTATGTCCATCCATAATTTTTTTCGAAAAAATTTAAACAAAAAAGGTTTTTGTGGCCAGTACTTCGGCAATGACAACCTACATTTAAAACATAAATGTTTGCACAAACACCGTCTATTGTGTTTCACTTTCGATTGTTTTATAAATGCTCGGAATAAATTCAGTCTCCAAAATTGTAAAAGCCAAAATATTGTTTACCCAACCATGATCTTTCTACATTCCAAAAGGCCGGGATCGGATCGTTCATTAATATTTATCCATTCGGCCACAACAAGGGCAATGCATTCTGGTGCGTTACACGTCATATGTGTTCCGCTCACTCAATGTCATTACGAATTATTACAATTTTTGAATTAAAGATAACTTTTATAATAATGTAGTGTTTGCGACTATATGTACACAAATCATTTACTTTTATAAGTACTTGTGAAAAATTCCAACTAAGTTTTACAACGTATCATTTAATTTATTCCGCACAGCCGCGTCATGGAACGGTCTGTTCTCACAGGTTATTTCCAAAACTTAGGGTCCTTCAAGAAGCGAGCCTATAATTTCCTCAAAGGCCGGCAACGCATCTGTAGTGCCTCTGGTGTTGCGAATGTCCATGGGCGTCGTTGACCATCTCTGTGTTCTCGCAACTTATTTGCCCACTTCTTATAGAAAAAAAAAATCATTAACACAAATGCAACAGTCAATTATAAAACTGAAATAAACGCGAAAATACGTAACAAAAATAAACATCTAATTCACTAAAAAAAACTAAACCGCTTAACAAAAATGGCGTTCTTTTTAAAAAGATACAGACAATTCATTAACCTATTAAAATTACCTCTATGGGAATGACTGAACGAAATTAGTTTTCTCAGTTCACCCCGCGGCCCCCTTGCCCCTTGTCCTCGAGTCATTCGTTCTTCTGTGGCAATGACCGCGACCCATTTGGCGCGAACGCACCGCTGCCCTGCCAAGCGGTAGCAGCGATGTTTGAAACATAAAGAAACGCTTC
>NW_013527804.1:4085900-4156838 GCF_000836215.1 Papilio polytes
TCCCATACACCTTTGATAAATAACACCACTAAGCATACAGCATTGTCTTTAACCGCTGAGAGTGTCAATATGTAACTTGACATTGTTACTTTCAGCTCAATTTTTGTCGTTAAAATGTTTTAGGTTATGTAAACCCTTTAATATTACTACAAATGACTAATATTATAAATGCGGTTTAGATGGATGGATGGGTGTTTGTTAGAGTTGTAGCCTAAACGGCTGACCGGATCTCGATGAAATTCGGCATAGACGTAGAGGACAGTCTGGAAGAACACATAGGCTACTCACTTTTGTTTTTAATCAATGCGTATAGGTTAAGGTGAAGCCGTTATGTTCCGTTTTACATCGTCTCGCCCATATGCTTAAAACGCAATAAATATGACGATTTTAACAACCAAGTAGCAACAAGTTTCGTATAACATAATTGACAGGTTTATAGTGATATTATTTTTGGTAGGCAATTGTTTTAAAACCTTTCTTTTTAAATAAAGCAACTAAAATTAATATTTTAATTACGTCATTAGTTAACTACGAGTTTTATTTAGTCGTTTTGGTGGACTTTTTATTTAGTTTTTTATTTGGTCTTTAAGCGAGAACGATGCACTTTTTTACAATTGTCATATTAGAGAGTGTTTTGTAGTAACGCTTTTTTACACATGTAATGTTTTTTTTGTATTAATTTCTCTGTATATTATTTATTAAGAATCTTTAGATATCAAACCCAAATCGTCAGATTTAAGTAACAACGCTACAGAGAGCCACTCGTTTAGCGGGAATAAAGTCAGAATGAGTATTGATTTATTTCTGAGAGCGAAACGGTGTTTTACTTCACAACATACAGTTATAACGCTTAATTCGGCCGTATTCTGAAACGAATCTTTGAGACGGAAGCGCCGCTTGACGCTGTCAGATGTCAAAATGTTATTACAATTTATAGTTTAAGCGGGGCCTTATCATTTAAGAAGCCGTCACAAATTTAAATATCGTTTCAAAATGTTGCCTAAATTGGATAAATATAGTCGGTACTAACTGATTTTTTCTACATAGACTCACAGACCATATTTTTCAACTAATGGTAGATTCGTTAGTAAACAATTTTTATAATTAAACTCTTTTCTTAAAAATGTGAATATCAAGAAAAAATGTTGATTTTTAATTTTCAGCGACAAAACCACATATCATATGTATTGAATTTTTAATTTTCATACATGCATCAAACCCGTATCCGTCTGTACAAGTGATTGCAGACTCATGCGTCTCTCCCCTGCACTCCCTACAGTCTTCCTCAACATTAGGGTAAGGTCTAGCCCCTGCAAGTGCATTGTATTTATCGCGAGGGTTACTTTTATTATCCACCATCGGGACACGACCTGCGATACACCATTCAAATGCTCCGTTATCATCGTCAAATCTTTCGCAGCGCGGAACGCGGTAGCTCAAGTTACATTGGACATCGATAAGTACGGAGCGATATGGGAATTAATGGTTTGCGAAGTAAATTGATTTTACAAGTCACAAAGCGTATTTCAGTTATTGGTTTTGGAACAATCGGCTTACGTGTTATTATTTAATATAATTAAACAAAATGTACACATTCACACTTAAAACCAGTTGTGGTTGTTTTAAAATGTTCGGTTTGTTTTCTTTTGTAGAAAATAGGATACCAGAAGGCGTGAATGTTGTTAAATCGATATTGTTTATATACCAAAGAAAAAATATTAACCTTGTCGTATCAAATAAACGTCATATGATGCCATTATTGATTGATTCTGATGTAAAAGCCAACAATATGGAAATCTCTAATTATAAATCTACTTACTCTATAGATATTTATTAAATCTAGCTTGCACCCGCGACTTCGTTCGCGTTGAATTAAAAAAAAGAGCCTTTGTGTTCTTCCAGACTATCTTCTACATCTATGCTAAATATCATCGAGATCAGATCAGCCGCTTAGGCTACAAATTCTAACAAACATCCATCTATACTTCCGCATTTATAATATAAGTAAGATTTGCGGGAACTCCTTCGAAATATCTCGAACGACTAAAGGATATGACTAGAAAAGCAATGATCAAGGATTACACGTACACAAATAGGCTAGACAAATAAAAAGTGTTTTATTGCAGAGAGCATTGCGCGGGGTCGATGAACTTTGGTACACATTACAACGGCCCGTTTCGTTCACTTCAATGTTACTCGCTTTAGTATTAATTTATCAATAATATTCAACTACGGTGATATCGACAAACTCATCAAGTACCTAATGTATGCAAAATTACAAGCAAATTTTCGCATATATGTAAAATTTTACTCAAAAAGTATTATCAAAATCGGTCCACTAGAGGCGGAGTTTGCCGTAGCACATATAAAAAAATACTGTCGAATTGAGTACCTCCTTCATTTGGGAAGTCGGTCAAAAACGCTGTACAGTATTCATATATCTCATTATCTTAGTTCCCTTACCGTATTTATAATTAATAAATACTAAGGGACTTCATAAGACTCAGACCTGTCCCACCAAATTGTAAATTGTCTCAACAATTCAACTTGTAAAATATATGATATAAATATCGGATCTTGTTACCTTATCTGACAGTGACGTTAAGCTATCTGAGCCTTTATCAGCCAGTGGTGGGACAGGCCCTTAGTACGAAGAGTCGGCTAAATTATCGTCAAACAACCTAAAGTGGGCTAATTAATGAAAACCCCTAAAACTAGCCACCTATTGATAAGTATGAATTTGTGTTTATTTAGCTAGGCAATAAATAAATTATGGCATATTCATATGCCTTTTAAATCTATTTACCACATATTACAACACAGATAAATTGGCATCTTTTTAACTGATGTCTTTAGAATACCAAGATCAATATAAAAATTTATAGACCAAGTTGTTGATCATTGTTACAAACGCGATAATACCGTTACGGGTATACTCATTAATAAGCGCAGACAACGCCGCGGCTGTAAGCTAGTATAAAATAAACCGTTTCAAATTTTACGCGCATCAAATAAGATACCCGCCTGTGCTTTAGGGCAGTGAAGCGAGACTAGGACCCCGTTTGTGTGTCCGTTATAATCTACAATGTTTAAGTCCACTCATACTACCTAGATGTCGCTCGCAATTCTGTCAGCGTGGAGTCAAAAAATGAGTAGATTATGCGCTATTATAGAATGCAATCTATCTGTTCCTTATATCATCTAGATGCGTTAAGCAGTTCTTTAGTTAAGTAGTAACAGCCATTCATTCCTATTTTCATTGTTAATTTTAGCAAAACTATTATATGAAAAAAAAAAATCTGGCTAAAACGGATCATACATAGTTACAGTTAAAGAGCGCCATCTATTATTATTTTAACACATTATTTTCCTATTCATAATTGCAATGTTTTTTAAAAAAAATGTTTTAAATCACAGACTGCCTTTTAAATTAGTTTAGAATTTGTAATTTCTTGTTAAATCGACCTCATTAAAATAATACGAATTATACAAAGAAAAGTTTGTAAAAAAAAAAAATTTAAGGTGAATTATTTATGTCAGGATATCGTTTATATACATTTTTTGCAAGTAACATTTCGAGCTATGGACAGATCTAAAAATATTTAAATTAGAACTTTGTATTAGTTTTACGATTAACTTTGACCTGCAAGCAAGATTACAATATGTATGGGCGACGCTAGAAGAGTGCAGAGGGGGTCAACTATCCCTCCCCTACCCCTAAAGAATCGAAAAATTCTTTCATAGATATACATCTACTTAACCACTAAAAACAATAAAATCAATTAAAGTTGCCCCTTCTAAATGTAGCCTAAATCATTGGCCGGCAAAGTACATGCCAAGATGTGTTCTATTTAAATGACCCTAAAATTACTTTCTTTTTTTTTTACATCATAAGGTGGGAAACGAGCATTTGGCCACCTGAATCCGCCAAAATGGCGAAGCGACCGCGGCCCATAGACATCCGCAATTGCAGATGCGTTGCCGACCCTTATCCGACGGAGGAGGAGACGCACATAAAGAGGATATTTCCCCTTTCTAAGCATCTCCTCCACCGTCAAATCCACTTCCCCTTCCCATCCTCTCCTTATGAGAAAAGGGTGGTAAAGAGGAAGGGACTTAAATTAGGCCTCCGGTACCACACTCATCAGACAAAACACGGAATTGATTCCATTTCACGCCTATCTTCTGTGTGGTCGTGGTATTACTGGGGGCGTGCCGGCCCTGCAGTGCTAAGATGTTAAAGCAGGCACTACCACTGTTTTACCACTACATTCTGAAATTATCTATAGTTACAGTATAATTGCGAATGTTACCGCGGCTCGTTCGCCTTTACCTTATTAAAAAAAAACTTCAAATGTCAAAGTGACAGTTGACATCACAGACCATAAAAATGATCAGAATAAAAAATCATTGCGGCAGACGCGTTAAGCATATGGAAATGTTATTTGGTAACAAATGACACGAATACAACAAAAAGCCGCTACGGTATCAGATACCAGGCTAAATTGATTATGATATTAACGCGGGACCGCTAAAGAAACAAGTATTCACTTTATAAATCGGCCGAGTCGAGGCAGACTGTACGCACCAATCCGGTTTTACGAAAACTTCTCAACTAACGAGGCTGATCTGTTTCCATCTATTGTTTTAAAATAAAAAGATTTTACTTTAAATTAATAATTTAGTACTTGATTTAAAATTTTTGTAAAACAAAGGACGAGTAAATAAATTAACTTTTAAATAATCTTACTATCTCACTAATATTATAAATGTGAAAGTTTAAATGGATGGATGTTTGTTTGAGTTTGTAGCCTAAACTGCTAAACGGATTTCGATGAAATTTGGCATAGATGTAGAATATAATCTGGAAGAACACATATGCTATTCACTTTTGTTTTTTTCAATACCACGCGGACGGAGTCGCGGGCGAAAGCTAGTGTATATTAAATTCAAAACACCAATTTAGCAGTACACTAAGGACCGATTTTATGATAAAATGTGGCTATGTTGAAGAAAATGCGATTTAGGAAACAAAAGCAACTTCCGTTCAATCGCAAGCTTAGCAGTATAACATAACCTTAATTTTATTACTTAAATGTAACAATAACAAGAGAGACATTACCAGCGATATTAAATTTTAAATATCAACGCATAAATAAGATGGACCTTTGCAAAAAAACGTATACAAATAAATAATAAAATAAAATTGTAATCGAGGAACGAATGCACCAATACGTCAGACATCAAGGATGTCGGGTACGCCATTTCGAAATGGTCATCAACCGCGTAATGAACTTATGTGTATTTATCACTTCGCACTTAAACGATCGTAATTATTATATGCAATTATGCTATAAATGCAATTATATCACTTTATACGACGCGGCGATACTTTAGAGGGCTTTGGTTTGCTTCTACTGTACTATTCTGTACTGCTTTTTTACCAACATCTACAGACTCTTGGTCTATATTCTTTTTTACACAGTTTGTACCTTTCTTTATTTCTCTTATTCTGTTATTTTTTTTGTTTTTTTTTTTTAATTGAATACAATAAAACAATGTACTGCTTGTGGTGATGTATTTATTTGGTGTAAGCTTCCACTGTAGAAAAACTCGTAGAAACACATATTGTCATCCCTTTTATTCCTCTTAAAGGAATTATGTTCCAACACTTGTTTACCACCAGTGTAAACTCACATTTAGTGTTCGTTTTAGTAAGCTTAAAAATGTTTTAATTTTTGTTTTGCTTCGGGCATTCTGCGATTTTGTGGATATAATTGATTGTAACAGCGGATGTAACTCGATAAAATTCATGTTTTAGAAAATTTAGAAAATTTTATTCAAGAAGATTTTGTTAACACTTTGTCATTACTGAAATATTGAGGATTTGTTATAGTTTAATTTGATTTTTTAATTGAAGTTATTTGCTTAGCGATAAAACAAAACAATGCTACAAGCGAGTCATTGGCCTTACTAATTCGACATCGTATGACGAACAAAAGGTAATCAATGGTTATTTAGCCTGTCATATAGGCCACTGATGTTTTTTGAAAATTTTACTTTTGGATTTTATTTCAGTATTTGTCAGCTATGTTCAATTTAGTAGGAACTAGCTTTCGCCCGCGACTCTGTAAAAATAGAAATCTGGTTGTTTTAAATATTAATTATTTATATTAAAATAGTAAATCTTACAAAGCTAAAGATAGTGTTCTTATTCGAAAATGTTCGCAACAAACTAAAGAGAGTCAATGTTGTTCTATAAATGACGCCCACATGCCTTTACCGTAGTCATACTGACGTATTTACAAGTTGATTAACTGAGATAAATGAAAACGAAATGTGTAGCATGTGTAGTAGACTTCCACTATTTTAGTACTTTACTAGCGACATCTATTTTAAGTTCTTTTAATAAAATTGTTTAGTAGTGTAGAGTGTAAATGACAGATGGCACTAATTGAATTTAGGTTTGGTTTTCAGGTTCTCCAAAGTGGTTACATTTTGAGATAAAGGTACTTGTTTCTTGTACCAAACACAAATATTTCTATTTTTTAACAAAATCACTTACATTTTAAAAGGAGTTAAAAATATCTCAGAGTTTTATTAAATTATTTGAAAAGGTAAAATACTGCCATCTTTTGTTAAATGCAGAAAGCCTGCTAAAGTGATTTATTAGCTTGCGTGTAGATGTCGTTGTAACGTATAATTGTCATAAAATTGCTCTTCGGCAACATTATACTCATAAGAATGATTTTGTATACTATTACTTTTTTTTATTACTTTTTTTATTATTATAAAAGTGAATATCCTATTTTCAATATGTATTGTTATATTAGTTTTACTAGTCTATTTTTTTTAAATTTCCGCTATCCTGACCGTCACGCATTTGCCGAAGAAACAAATCTTTCATAGATGAGTTATTAATAAGTCGGTGTGATAACAATTAACTTTCTTGTTAGGTATTAAAATATAAAAGCAATAAACTACTTTATTTGTTTTTTAAGACGAGTAATGTAAAAACAGAGTGACTTAGACAGTTATGAATTAAAATTATCGCCATCTGTTAGATGTACTTTAAAACAAAGTTTAAAAAAATATTCCTTTAATTTTTTTAAAGAACGCTATCATTGTAGTTGCAGGGATTTTGGTATTCTTCTCACTTGAGCTGTCCCGATTTCACGAATATGCCCGTTCACATTATTTCCTTAAAAAGTACACAGTTTTCGTTTTACATACTAATATAATACTTGTTTGTTTTCTGCTCTCTTGTCTCTTTAATGATAAAAATAAAATTTGTTTAATATATTGTTGTACTTTTTGCTTGATATAGGCACTAAATGCAATAAAAAACAGGGTGATATAGTTTAGGTAGTCAAGACTTCAGAAGATTTTTTAGAGTCACAAAATGTATACAAATGAGTGTCACAATAAATCATTTATTCATTGCAAGCTATCATCAGCGACTTCATCCGCGTGGTATTCAAAATAAATCGTTGAATAGCCTATCTCCAGACTATGCTTTACATCTACTCCAAATTTAATGGAGATCCGTTCAGCCAATTGGCAACTTCTAACAAATATCCATCTATACATACAAACTCTCAGATGCATAATAATACAAAGATTATTTTATTCTTAATATACTAGGGGATTTGGGATAAGACGCAGAGCGCCAGTAACAAGACGAATATTTAAGATCCTATTTATTGATTCAATTTGAACTTCGAACTCACAATGAAATGCAGCACAGTAAATCACAAAAAAAAATCTCAAACCTTTAATATTCTTAAAATACGTGTAACGTTGAAATGGGTACATAAATCAGGTTTCTACTACAACATCGATAAAGTTGACAAAAGACGATTTTTAATAAATTTTCGACATCGACTTTTAGCATTTGGAAACAAATGCCGCCAGATTGAATTTGAGCAAAAAGTTTTGATTAAAAAAATAATACGGTTGGCTTGTAGTTAATTAGATTCATTATTAAAAATACACAGCGGTTATTTATGCAGGATTAAACTTACGTTATACACAGTGAATAGACTTATTTAAAATGTCGTACAAGCCACGGGCGGGCGCTTACACCTTTTTCGTTACGTCACAATCGAATCGAACAGATCCTCGTTATTGGTTACAACGCCATCTATGTTTTTATGTGGCAACGCAACGAAAGAGATACAAAAAGCGCCGTGACGCCTCTGATATGACTTTCTCTACGTAGCAGCGCCACAACGCCCTTAAACAAATAGAATAAATGTATATAAATTAGCTTATGTAACAAATAAGCTTAAATGTATATAATACTGAGGCAGAATTACATCTTAACTACGGCGTAACATTAAGTGTGGTACGTGGGATTAGACACGAGCGCAAGCCCTTATTTTAAACGGACGAATGCGATATATAATAATATTTTGCTTTATATCTATGTATCTGACGCTAAAACATCTATATAATGTATTACTTTTTGTACATCTACTTATACATAATCGTACATACACTCACTAAGCTTACATCTGCCGTGTGCTCACAATGTGCGCGTCTGTCTGATCCAGACGCTATATAGTCTGTGACGTTCTGTGACTAGATACTGCGGCCTCGGCAATGATTCCAACGTGCCACAGACCAATGCAAATACAAGACGGGGCACAGTTTGAATACACGGGGTTTAAGTGGGAACTAGGAGTATTGTCCCGCGGGCGAACAAAGATCAATAGTGAAAAAAGGGCGAACAAAATATAACAAGTAAATAAAAATGATCGCGCATGAAATAAAAAAAAATTGACTAGAACGACTGCTGTCCAGGGTTCACCCGCACCGGCTTTGCCGCCCGAACCTCCGCTAAGTACACGATAATTATTAAAATATATTTTCGCATTTTATTACATAGAATTTACGTTATGATCTACCTAAATTAGAAAAAAAAGCGGGTTTCAAAGATTAAGAAAATTTCAGGTTGGAATGTGTACGCGGAGCCTAAACACAGCATACAATGGACGTTTGTTCCACTCACCCAAGGGACAACGCCCTGCGCAGTTCGTGCAAGAAATATAGACTTAACTTAACTAAGTTGAGATCGATTTGAAAAGTCTTAAGTGTTCAATGTTACCTTAAAAGCTTGAAAGAGAAAGACTCGCTTGGACATTATCACTTGGGCCGGGGCCTCGAAAACTTAATTAACACTACAAGGTGACTTAAGACATCTAGGGACACTAGATGAAAACTTATATCTAAAAATAAAATAAAAAAAAACATTTTGGTGCAAACATAAAGTAACAAAACGTAAAATAATATCATCAACTAACCTCTATCGTATGAGAGATTTCGAGTACCGCAACATGTATGCCGACTAATCACACAAGCTTTTAAAATATTAATTACATCTCTAATCCCCGCCACCGGACACGAAGAAGTCGTAGATAGAAATATACACACACATTCATTCCATAAAGAATTAATTTTTAGGGGACAAAGTACGCGGGACACGAAACACAGGAGCCTACAGGGGATTGCTAGCACACATCACGAAATATCTCATCTTACATAAAAACTCGCCATAAACATTTAAAATAAACAGCGCGATCATGTTTAATTAAAAGGATTAAAACTAATTTAAACATAATTGTAATGTTCAAATGGCTGGTTTAGTAAAAGATAGAAGAATATAGAAGAGTGAAAGAAGTGAGTCCGGTGGGAGAGGGGAGCGTGTGGGAGGGACAGGAGATGGTTTACTCCTTGACTTCGAAGTATTTGTAGGTGGGGTTCTCGTAGCCGTTGATCTGCATGTTGGCCACGTGTCGCTCCTCGGGAGTCGGAGCCACGGCGCCGGTCTGCTCAACCTGCAAAACGGAGAACACCAAGATTATTATTAGATAATACATGTTCCCATGTTCCCCTACTCTTTTAGCCTATGATGCCAAGCCTTTTATAAGTTTGTACAAATATCAACGTGGATACATGTGTGCCATTAGCCTTTGAACTGTAGATGCGTTTATGACGGGAGATTCCGTAGACGTGTTTACCTGCACGAAGCCCTGTGCAGCGGGGGCGCGGTCGCGGCGGCGGGCGACGGCCAGCGCGACAGCTGCAGCGGCGGCCAGCGCGGCGCCGCCAACGCACAGAGCGGGGTACAGGGCGCCCGACCCGCTGCCGCCAGGGGACCCGCGCACCGTGTAACCCTACAAGGTAATAATCACCAATGACTATACTATTTCGTAAACAAAAGCGGTGATATAACAAAAATAATAAAAAACAAGGGTTGCCTCTATAAGAATAACGTTAAACTTGGAAAAGTTGTACTACTTAGTTTTGTATGAGAAATCTATACTAACAGGCTGCTTGAGTAGTAGCTGGAATGTCTTCGAAGTGTAAAGCTTAGAGAAATTAAAACTTTTTCAAAAAAAGATCGAAAATAAATGTTTCAGAACACCCATAGTTACTACTTACAGGCTGCGTGTGCTGAAGTTCATGTTTGAGTGCGTGTGCGGGCGGCGGGGGCGCGCGCTCTTCAGCCTGCTCCAACGCCGCGCGTAGTCCTTCGCCCTCCGTCTGACGATATAACAAGAATATCACAAAACCGGTCATATTATTTCAAATCACATAATCTTTGTTGTGTACGAGTAAGACGACCTAACGAGGAAAAGAAAATTACATCCAATGAAATTTTCAATTTGTCGTGTTTAGAATGACTTATTGATAGTGTTTTGTTCGGAATGTTAGCATGGTAAGGGCATATTAGGAGGAGGGATGAATCGCATGTAACAAGAAGGACGATAGTCATGTGGGCATCGGTAGATGTAGAACGAGATGCATGGATTGCGTGAAAGAAGGGAGTGATGACTAAGGTGCGCAGACACTATGGAAGAACGACGATAAGGCAAGAGAGATGTTTTGTTCGGTATCGTACCTCGCTAGTGGATCGTCGGCTGGATGTCTCGCCAATCTCACCGGTCTCAGTCTCGGTCTCGGCCGCCTCCGTCACCGTGCTCGTTAGAAATTCCTAACAAAAACAATGTTTGTTATGCAATTTTACTTTTTTCCACGTTACTATGACTTGTTTTTGATATTTATGAGGATAGGATTCCTTTTTGCGCACTGTGTACTCACAGTGGTAGTAGTTTCCTGCGTGTAGGCCAGGCGCGTGGTGGCGTCGCGGGCGATGGCGGGGGAGGCGGGCGAGGCGGGGGAGGCAGAGGAGGCGGGCGGCGCGGGGGAGGAGGGCGGCGAGCTGCGGGCGGAGGGGGCAGCCGTCGTCTCCTCCGTCTCGTTCACCTCATTGGCCTCGTCGTCGATTTCATCGCTCTCTTTCACACCGTTTGAAGTCTGAAAGGGACGGAGTTATACGATAAAATGTTTGATGTACTAAAACAGATTTTATATTCAAGCTATGTGCTTGGCAAAGGCTGTATTAATTTGCGGAACTGTACCATTAGGCTTACCAACAAGCGAACCTAGGCTTATAAGATCCTGGGATTTAATACTGATTGACAGTATACCTTGATCCGTTCGTTCTGGATGTCCTGTCGCTGCCTAGTGCGCTGGTCGCGCTTAGCTCCGAGCTGATCGCGTGCCGCCTGCTCGCGCTGCACCTCCGCCTCGATGCGGTCCAGCAGCAGCTCCTCCGCTTCAGGGGTCATCGACATCAGAGACACCGCCATATCGTCCTTGGATTGCATCGACTGGAATAGAGTGATTAAAATTGAATTAACTCCAAGTCACGTTAAAAGGTGTTTGCTTTGAATTTTTTATAAAGTACCTGGACGTAATCTTCAATAGCGGTTCCAATGCTGGCGTACAGGTGCGGGCGGCGACGGAGCGACGACAGAGCACGTTGCAGAGCGCGGTCAGCATCCTGTCATTTTTTTTGTCGTCAAATCCAAGCTTTAATTGAACTACTTAAAAATAAGTGATAAAACCGAAGTGTTCTGACCTGGAGACGGTCGGCGGCAGAAGCTCGTTCGGCGGCGGCGGCTTCCCTTCCAGCTGCTGCAGCGCGGCGCCAGGCGGCTAGCGCACCGCTACGTTCAGCTGCAAGCGCTCGCACCAGCCGTTGCAGGCACTTCTGGACACGGTGAGCCTGGACAAAAATGTTACTTATTGTGAAAAAGATTACTTTACTTAGTCTTACTTATTATAAATAGCACTTAGTCTTTGCTTTCTTAGTTTTTAGCGTAATCTCTGAAGTATGAGCTTACATTAGGCGGTGTGTCGCGCAGAGAGCGAGTGTAGCAGGCGAGCGCAGTGCGGCGGCGTTGAGCAAGGTGAGCCAGAACACGTTGCTGGTGCAGGGCTGCCAGACGACGTCGCTCCGCCACGCCTTCTTCCTCCAGGGACTGGAGAAGCAGTAGTTAATATTAAGCTCTACGTTCAGTGTCATAAAATTCCAACTGTAATAACGGCTGCTAGAAACAAGTCTGAGGATTCCGGCTTCTAAATAAGGCAAGATTTTACTGGATATAATAACACTCCTTAAAACATTTAGCTATTATATTAGCCATTATCCAGCACTTTAAGATACTCTTCAGCTAACTGACAAGCACTTTTGGCACTCAGATATAATCATTAAATAGTTTACCTGAATATTGGCTTGGAACTTGGCGGTCATGCGCTGACGGAAGGTCTGTGCAGCGGCGGGGTCGGTGCTCATCATCTGCTGGTAGCGTTCCTCAAGTTCGGACCACTCCTTCATAACCTTTGTGATCTGCGACACGCAAAGTTTTCATTGTTAATTGTTTTACTCTCTGGTCTACTTTTTATTTTAATGTTTATGCAACCTCTGTTACCTTCTCGCGATGAGTTTCCTCGAGACGTTGTTGGGCATCCTTGTAGCTCTGGTGCTCAGTGCGGGGATCGAAGTGCGAAAAGTATGGGTCCGAGGTTGCAGTGGAAGCCTGGGAGATCATAGAGAAGTTTGAAAAATACTGTCAACGGTGCTCAGTTTTAAAATCATTATTAACCTAGAAGATAACGTGATTTTTAGACTATTTACGAGATTGTCTAGTTTGTATTTAAATAAACGTTCTTCTAGTATCTTGTTAAAAATCGTTGAAAATGTAAAAGAATTAAACTTACCACAGTGGTAGACGTCGTCGTGGTAGTAGTAGTCGTGCTGGTGGTGGGCTGCGGCGAAGAGGTCTCGGGGCGAGGCCAGGCGTTCTCATCCCCATCCGTGTAGTCGTCGTCCTCGGCATCATCATCACGGGACAAGTCAGTATCCTCATCTTCATCCATATCTAAACATTGTTACATAATTACAATTTCCTATCATACATCTAGGTATAAATAATGAATTAAAAAAAGGATGCTCACCGAACTCACCGTCATCGGCATCGTCATCATCGTCATCATCGCTCAGGTTGAGTGTATCATCATCATCATCAGCGAGTGAGTCTTCATCATCCATTAGTTCATCATCACGCTCGTCCATCGCAGCGGAAGCGGCCAGCATCTCCTCACCTCCGGGGCTAACCGGTACACCGACGTCCATGGGCTTATGCATCTTGACATTTTCTGAAATTATTATAATCTTTTTAGCGATTACATCGTAAAATAAGACCTCAAATATTACAATAAATTGTCAAATTTTCATAGAATAATTACGTATCAATCAATTTAGTGAGTTAGATAGGTTAAGACGACAGCAACAAGAATAGGAAAAGCTGACCTTTGAAATGCTTGGGGCAGCAGACAAACTCGACGCCGGAGAAAAGGCTGATGCCACAGGGCAGGAGCATAGCGAAGGTACGGAGTCGTAGACCACGTTGTGCGCATGCTCGGCCCGCGGTCGCGTTCCAACGAGCGAACTGCCAGCAGCGGCTCTGATTGTGGATGTGATCGAACAGACAGCTCTCGGGCACCAGCAGCGCGTCTGATTGGAATGGACCTTCTGCCGACAAATAGCCTTTGTAGTTCTAGTACATTATCCTTACCTACATCTACGTTAGTTTCACTTTATATTCAGGCACTAAATTACTTAGTTCAGCGTTCATAATTATAGATTTGTCTTAAGCTTTTACAAATCTTTAAAGTTAACTAGGACGATAGGATACAATTTAATTATGGTATATCCATACCAAGACAACGGAAAGGCTTGACCCAGCGGTTGACTTTGCACTTGGCGGCATTGCTGGAGCCGAGCTTGCACCAGTTGCTCACTTTGACGTAGTGAGACGCTTCCACGATGTTAGTGATGTCATGGCTGGGGTACACCTGAAAACAAATATAATAAATGTAAAGCACGTGATTAGTAAAGCTATGCACTTTTGTTTTTTTAATCAAATTATAATCGTAATCTGGAATATTTCTGTATTTCTAGTGTTTTTTCCTGATTGTATAGATCGATTCATTTGTGTTCTTCTATTTCTATCATTACCTAGACTAAGAAGGTAAAATCAAACCTTTTTATTTTCTCGACGTCGTCTTCTTATATATCTATTTAAAAGGCCAAATAGTCTAAAGTAATATTTTAACAATTCACAACTCCTTTCATCATTTAATTACAAATGGATCAAGTTACGGAAAGTCGGGCTACGATTTGATTTCGTTATGATTGCTAATTGTTTATTTGACACGAGCCAAACAACGCCGCAAGTCGATCCAGCTTTGACTAATGAATTCACCCAACATAAAGCCGATGAGTCGACGACCTACCAAACAGAATAATTAATGGAACTTTTCGCATGATGAATTATAAGCAAGATTACGCCTAAAGTTTATTGTTACACAACGGAGTTGATAGAATGTAACTTGTATTATTTTATGAAAGAATTATTCTAAAAGTTTTTGAGAAGTTTTATTGGTACTATTTGAAATCGTGGTTACCTTTTTGCAGTAGTCGAGGATTTCCATCTTGTCCTTTAAGCAGTTGTGAGGTTTGGTGGTGAGGTCGGGCGTCCATCGGCCGGCGGCGGACATGTACTGCGGGTGGTAACCGGAGCCCGCATCGCAGAGCACCGCCACCTGCGGCTCCGCACCGCTGCTTGCCTGGTACAAGAAATTTAATTAGCTCATCTATTGATTCTAAATGTAGCTTACAATGAGAACGGGCGTACACCTTTGTCTTAACGATTGTCGATTGTTTTTTAGTAAATTCAACTGTTTAGTTGCAGAACTAAAAATCGAGTAGTGTATCCATATAAGCTTATAGGACCTAAAGCGAGACTAAAATGTTGTGATAATTTAGTCAGAGGTGTTCGTGCGCCTTTAGGGTTGGAAGGATATGGTAAGTCATTTTCTCGTTGAAATATCAATGCAATACTCAGATGTAAATTAACTATAACTGATTGCTTTTATAAAATCATTAATTTTGCACGTGTCATTATTACTAGGTCATTTTAATTCCAATAAATATTGAATGAAAATTCTTTTATAACTTCCTACTTAATAGAATACATTAGCGTATAATTACCATAATTTACTTTGTCTGCTCTAAAAGACTCTTTATTTCATGTTCTTGAGCGTTAGAAATAACATTAATGTGTAAAAGTCCGATAAGAAGATAAAAATGAAGGTCCACTCGGCTTTGTCTGTAAATAAATTTGTCTCCGCCAGAAATGCCTTTTACGTCGGCGATAAAGAGCTCGTTTATTTTGAAGAGTTCGGATTGACAAGCGAATGGACCGCGCTCCAGACAAGATTAAGTTATATTCCCTGTAATGCGAGGCGGGTACTTTTAAATATTTTGTCATAGAATTTTTACTGTAATGCCTTCATGTTTCTGGAATTATTTATTACTAGCTGTTGCTCGCGACTTCACCCCGTGTTATAATAAGAAATAATAATATAGCCTACTTCTGATAACGTAGCTTTTTATAGCGAAAGAATTTTTGAAATTGGCCCAGTGGTTTTCGAGTTATTTCAATACATATAAAAATTCGAATCTTTCCTCTTTCTAACATCAGTCTACACTAAAAGTTCATCGACTTATAGCTTTCGTGGGTATTTCCATTTAGAAGCGGATCGTTTTTTTTTTTATTTGTAATCGATTGAAACGCGATAGGCACATAAAACGGGGGCATGATGACAAATACGTTGGTTTACCCCATGCGAATAAAAGCGTACATACAACGTGTTTCAACATATCGGTTACAGTCTTTTTACTATGACGCTATTATTTTTGTTGTTATATCCTTTTACCATTCGAACACGTTGTTAATTGTTACACGTATCTTTAGAAAAAAGAAATAGATGTTTTTGCACATGTTTCGTCAGTGGAAACTATAGTCAATGATTGTCAGTTTAATTTTAATTGCAGACACACAAATTATACAAGTTTTGTGAACTGATAGTGAATGTAAATAGCATAACAGATGTTGTTGGTGTTTAAAAAAGAAAGAAATGAAATATATCCAAAACATAATGTACAATAAGTTATTTGTAGTTGGAGTTTAGATAGAAAAGTATACACATTACCTGGGCGTAGGCGAATGTTTACTTTGGACTCAACATGTGTGCGTATTTGTTTTTTTATTTTGTTATTATATTTGTTTGAGGAATTCTTGATACATAAAAGTTACATAAAAAGCTAAGGTAAATAAATATCAAATCAAGCTCCAAGGTTGAGTAAATAAGTAGAATTGAAGTTGCTAAAAGTATTAAAAGTTGCTTAAATTTATCAACAACACTAAAACTAAAAACCAAATTAAGTTTTACTTAACGCCAGATAATAAAGACTGAACTGTAGGTTAAGATCCGGTTAGTTCAAGATCCAATCCTTCCATCACATAAGACCCGACTGCAGTAATTAAATTAAAGCTTAAAACACTAGGAACTAACTCAATTTGATCCCTAAGAGCGATGGATCTTAGAAGCTTCCTTAACACGGAGTTATAAGTCTTGGTTTAATAGAACGATATTAGTTCAGTGAAAGCCCGTCTTTAATATAAGTGGAGGCTAATTTAATTTAATTCCCGATGCAGAGCAATGGAAACTTTACTAATCCTGATTCATCAAGTTCCGATATAAACGGACAACTTTTACAGGGCGCTGAACCCTTTTCCTATAACGACTACAAATTGAGGTCTATTTATAAGAAAGCTACTGTCGAATTCATACGATATCATCATCTCCAGCTCACTATAAGTTCCCATTGATGGACTCAGAATTTAATATAAGTTAGAAGTGGCCCAATACGAGTCTGTTGACTTAAAACATATCTTTGAACTTTCTCGCCGATATGTGCAAGCATCACGACGTTTTCCTTCATCGTGAGAACGTCAGGTAAATAATATACATATGAAATTCCAAATCACATTGCTATATGGCGGGGTTTCGAATCTAGGACCTGTAGATTACAAGTAAATTATCTTAACTCCTCAGCCACTGACGCTCCATGTCCTCCATGTATCATAACATTTTATTACTTATTACCTTATTTGTAAGTTTTTGTGTGCAAGAATTTCAAAACTAATTAAAGCAAGAAAATTAAAATAGTGATATTTTCCTTGGAGCTCACCCAGTCTTTGCACTTTTGTCCCCCCATTCCGTCGCAGTATGCAGTTAATTGGCGACTTTTCGCTTCGCTATTTCAGCTCACTGTATCCCTTTTGGTTAATTAATTTTAAGTGTCCTCGTTTAAAAGTTAGCTTGTGTTTCTCGCAGACTCCAGTTCGCCGACAGATGTCCTTCTCCTGAGTTATTACTATCCTTCCTTAGTTGTCTCTTTTGGAGAATGTTTTTTTATTTAATTTACCTAGCAGGAAATCTCAGTTTTATAATTGTATTTTACTTTTCTTTAACATAAAAACACGGAAGGAAATGTTTATTTCTTTCTCTGTTTTGTCCTGTTAAATGATTTTCTTGTAAATCTTGTTACCTTTTAATCAGTTGAATGCGATTAAAAAATTCCGTTTATTTAGTTTAATGATAGTTGATTATATGATTTCAAAAAAGAATTATACATCAACATCTCACAACATCTAATGTAAAGTTACTAAACTAATCAAAGGATAAGCAAAGCACCTAGTACCTGAGAGCTTAGTATTGCAAATTGTACAAGTTGCCTCGTTAGACGACTGACAAGGAACTAACTTCATACTATGCAAGTTCGTCTATTCAAAAGGTATTTGTAATTTTGTGACTTGTTAGTTTCTCGCGACAATTTCTATGTTATGTAACCTACAAATGTATTTACGGAAAGTTAAGAAAATCGTCAACTGGTTTCCATGGTCCAAACAGTCAATTTGTTAGAAATATCGATATCTCTTTCATACTCTTACAAAAACATTATACCTTTCTTTGTCTAATAGTGTCGTATTGTTTGTTTTCCTTCCAGAAAATAATTATCGTAATATTAGAGATAAACATCATCAAAGATGTTATATCCAAATACTATTAATAGACAATATTATTTTGTATTTGCTTCACAAAATAAAACAAACGAAGTACAAGCGGATATAATATGAAAAGCCTTACTCAATTACTTTCTCCTTTTAAGAAAATGGCTATTAATATAACGTTACGAGTATTTGGAAAATTTAATAAACAGGACAATAACAAGACATATATAATTTATTACATAAAATGTACACAAAGACGTATAGTGTATTATAAAATACTAGCTAACGCTCGCGACTCCGTCTGTGTAAAATTAACAAATTAAAAGTAAACCTATGTTTTTTCTAAACTATGCTTCACATCTTTGCCAAATTAATTAAAAAAAATGTTTTTCAAAAATAATGAATTTAGTTAAAGTGAATTAAGTTTGAGAAGGCTAGTTAAATTTGCTCATAAAAATTACCGAAAACATTTAGATATTTAAATTAAAAAAAAAAATCGTATTTACTAAATATTTTTGAGATGTAAGATAAATGCAATGTTTCACATCTCATGTTCTACTACAGATCGAAAGTTGTTGACTTCATACATAAGTTACAATAAGTTATGTGCTTTAAATGGAAGTTTAATACGCTTATTTCGCGCATCTCGCTTATCGACTTGCGTAAGTTCAGCAACATGGGCGTAGGCTAAGTGCAAACTCTGATACTTGCCAAAGAGTTTCGCAGGGAATCGGCCAGTAATATAGTTCCCACTGGAACTCCGAGTTTCGCAAGACTTCGACTAATATAGTTCCAGAAACTACTAGTTTCATGCGGCTTTGATTGATCTTGCGATGTAGTTTTACTTGAATTGTCTCCAAAGGAACTTATGATCGACTTCAAACTATTATTGTACATTATAATATTAATTTGGTACACTTCATACTTTGTAATGACTAGCTGTTGCTCGCGACTTCGTCCACAAAATTAAAAAAAAAACAATATAAAATTAGCCTGTTACTCACTGATACCGTAACTTGTTAATGGTGAAATAATTTTGGAAATCGGCACAGAAGTTTTTGAGTTATTACAGAGTTGGCAGTTTGTAGTTTATGGTCCTTTTCCGCCGGAAGGTTATTTCCAATTATTTTTTTTTATAACATAAGGTGGCAAACGAGCAAGCGGCCTCACGAATCCGCCAAAATGGCGACGTGACCACTGCTCATAGACATCCGCAATTGCAGATGCGTTGCCTACCCTTATCCGATGGAGGAGGAGACGCACATAAAGAGGATATTTCCCCTTCCTATGCATCTCCTCCACTGTCAAATCCACTTCTCTTACCCATTCTCTCCTTATGAGAAAAGGGTGGTAAGGAGTAAGGGACTTAAATTAGGCCTTAAATTTACTCCCTAAGTTTAATAGCGTGAAAATATGTAACCCAAAGCGTGTGGTAAGTCTCTGACTTTTTAATAAAGAAGAAATTATTGAAAAACATTTTGTGATTTCTGGCATCCTACGCCACAAAGTAGTGTGTGTTTACGCTTTATTATATTAGTATAGATTGTATAGATGACATGGTAAACGAGCAAGCAGCCACATGAATTAAAAAAAAGCCACATGAATTTAAAAAAAAAAGTCATGTTTTTAAGTGGTTGAAGTAGACGAAATGTAATTTTTTAATGCATTTCACGTGCAAGATAAGTTCTTACGTGGCAAACAAGTATTGAAGTTTGTGAAGAAACTAGAATATGTTAAAGCACAAACTAATTACATTGCACTGGGAAAATTCTTGCAAAGTTTCAGACGCCTCGAAGGCTGTGTGTACTTTTCCGCAGGCTGCTCGCACTTTGACGTGGAAATATTCACTTTGTAGTTCCTCCGCGCAACTTAAAACCACTTTGCACTTAGATTTATATGATTAAAGCAAGTTTAGGTTTTCAAAGATTCACATTGAAAGTAATACTGTACAGTGCTTTATTTATATAACTAGCTTTCGCCCGCGACACCGTCAGCGTGGAGTTCAAAAAAACAAAAGCTAGTAGCCTATGTGTTCTTCCAGACTATCCTCTACGTCTATACTAAATTTCATCGAGATCCGTTCAGCCGTTTAGGCAACAAACTCTAACAAACATCCATCCATGTAAACTTTCGCATTTATATTAATAAAATAAGAAGTAAGATGTAGGAATATTGAGTACATCAAATTGTTTTCAATGATTTCTAGATAATTTTTTGACAAATTATGTTTACTTTGGTAAATATATCATCACTTTTGTAATAATCTACACTATCAATAACATTAAAATTATATTTACAAGTTAATTTAATAATTCAAGGAAAATCTTTGTTCGAAAATAAAATGGTAGAGTGAAATATTTCACAAATATTGAATAACAAAAAATGAACAGCATTCAATTGAGCGAAATGAACCTTTAAATCATGAATAGACTACGATTGGATGATCGGATTAGTCTCCGCCAATATCGGCGCAGCTGGCATCTGGACCAATTACTGGGCCTGTCTCGAGCCGAGCGCAGAGCTCCGAACATTGCATTGGATTTCAAACTAACGATAAAATTAATTTAAATATTTTACGGACTTACAATTTTATCCGGTTTATTTGCAAATGTTTTTTGTAAATTATTTGTGTTGGGAGATATGACGGATGATAGAGTTATTTAGAGGACAAAAACCCGGTGCGCCGAACGGAGTAGGATAAGGTAAGGGAGATGATGTTTACATAGGTAAATCTAACATTTTCATATTGTTATAATGTCATCTAAAAACGTGTTATTCTACGTAGTTTGTTTCAATTTTGTTACGTAACTCTTATTGCCATGTTTATCTATAATAATCTATATAAAGCGGAAAGATTTGTATTTTTGCATCTGCCGAAATAGCTCAAAAACTACTGGACCAATTTTAAAAAATTCTTTCACCATTAAAAAGCTACGTTGTCAATAAGTAACATTGGCTATATTTTTTAATTTCACGCGGTCGAAGTCGCGAGCAACAGCTATTCTGATATAAATAAACCTTCTTTATAATTTACCATCAGGTTTAAATTACATAACCCTTCCCTGAACAAAAGAATGACGTGAAACTATTCATTGAAAACACGGTGAATAACATTAGATGTTGAAAAAAAAGTTTCTTATTGTGTCCTCTCTTGTACGAGATAAAAGTCTCGTTTAATATTGTATGTGTGTAGACGAAGAGACGTGCGCCGAGTGTCCGATATTAGGAAACTTTCAGCTCTTATTCCCTGAAACTTATTTAGAAACGACGTACCATCGCTTAGATAAAGGAAACTTTTTAAATTTTACACCGTCAATATAAAAACAATGTCATTTTGTTCGTATTACACTGATTTCCGAACTCAAATAAAGTGTTGTCCCCAGCTAATATGATGAAATCATTAATTTTTAATTTTTGTTCAAAGAAAAATGTACAAAAGGTAGTAATAGGTAATAGTAAAGAAGCAAGAACAAAATTATAAATTCCCTTTGTCTAGAGAAAACCTTTAAGATGAGAACGACGCGTCTTTGTGTAACGGTTGGCACTTACTATGTTGCAATCCAACGCCGTGGCGGTAGCGTCGCAGCGTTATCGTTGAGCTTTCCCGTCTTTAGTACGAACAACGCTTTCATTATATTCATTAAAGCTTTTCTTTTGTGGGAATTTAACTTCGAAAAGTTAGCTAACAAATAACGTCATATGAAACCTTAGGTAATATATCTCGGCACCTTCTTAATATTTTTAAATGGATTCATTTGACTATATTTTTTACTGGTCTTAATACATCACAAGTCCATTCGATATATTATCTAAGGGTTACCTTTTACAGCACATAAAATGTAGCAAATAATACCAGTAGACTGAAAACAAGACGATAAAGTATTTTATCTCGAATAAGACAACCACACTCACATTAATAGGAATGTTTCGCCTTATCTACGAACAGTCTTAAGTATAGTAAGTACTTAAAAACTATGAAGTAGAAGGGGGGGTGGAGAAAAGCGAATCAAAGTCCCCCCCATACTCCCCGTCACTTTCCTTTTTATGCAAATGTATGTAGATTCCTTGGTAAGTAGTGGTGCTTGGCAGTTTGACAACGAAGCATCGTTAAGTTGCCAGGGTCGTCAATTTCAAAGATAATTTTACTGCGTCATTAATATTAAAAATTCCGTTATGCGCATATTAAAAAACCTAAAAGCCACTTTACGATGAGAACGCTTCGAGAGAACTTAATATATAACATATAAAAAGAGCAAGTAAAATTCATTTTAGTTTTTAAATAAGTAAGTTTTTAAACTTTTCATACTAATTTAAGTGGATTTTTGCAATAAATGCTTACTCTATTAAAAATATGGTTCTACTTTCTTTCTCTAGTATTAAATAAATAAATGACACATCTTTATTGTTATCATAAAAAATAGAATACAGTTTCTTATGCACTAATGTTTACATATGTAAATTGACAACAATGGGCTGCAGGCTCAGCGTGACCAGCATGGCCTATACCACCACGGTAAGGTGTATAATTTAATTTTATCTTTCTAATCATAAATCTCAAGTCATTTAAAGAAACTTTTTGTTAAATCGTTTAAAATTCAATTAAAAAGCTCGTTAGTGCCAGCCCTAGTTTAACCGCAGCGCGTCGCCGAGATGTGTCGGCCCTCGAAGCTCTCGCGCGCCCGTTGAGGCGACACTCCTCACGCGCCTGCCTCTCACCGCCAAATTAAAAGACTCTGAAAAATGATTGCAACGCATTTCAGAACAGGCGCTAATGTTTTATATTTAATGGTTTTGATGTAACGATGTCATGTTATGTCATGTTAGGACTTTATATTAATTCGAATTCAATTGGGTTTATCACTGGTTTAAGAATTTTAATATAAACAAGTACCTAATCGAATCAAATGTTAAAGAACGTCTACAAACTTCTACGAATTTAAAATTTACCTGAACAATTCCACGAATAGTACAAATTAATTCCAATACGACGCGCTCCGCCATTTTTCTTTTTTAATAGTTCCAGAAGTGTCATTAACTTTCCGACGACGCCGCTCCTTGACGCGCCAAACAAAATTATCTAACTTTTGGAGGAAAAAAACGGGCGATTTGCTCAGATAACCTATCTATAGATTGTATAGACATGATAAATGGATAAAAGCGAAGGACGTCGCGGGGACCATTTGTCTCCTTGAATACGAAAAAGCGAAGAAAAAGTTGAGAATTTTTACATAATATGATGCGGCTATCCGTGCGGATGTCGTTATTATTTTCCGTCGCCGAATGCAATGTGACGTATTAATTCGTATATTTATTTTAATAATAATCTGTGGTTTATGTGTTTTTTGCATAATTGAATATTTCAATCAAAATTAATCATACTTCATACTAATATTGTAAATGCGAAAGTTTAGATGGATGGAAGGATGTTTGTTAGAGTTTTTAGCCAAAACGGCTGAACGGATTTCTATGAAATTTTGTATAGATGTAGAGGATAGTCTAAAAGAACACATAAGCTACTTACTTTTGTTTTTTTTTATTCCACGCGGACGGAGTCCAGAGACAACTAGTATTAAATATGTAAGAGAAAACAATGTTCGGGGTTAAACCATGCTTCTGTTATATGCTTCTAATCTAGTGTGCAAAAACATAAGAATTTTTAAAACGTTTTTTATACTGGTCTTATTTTATTCTTATAATTTTTTAGGACTTGTTCAGGCTTACACATGTGATGTTTTTACGTTAAATAGAACGGAAGCAATTATTAAGTCACGTGTAACCTCGAAATGGAAAAATCAATAACACTTGATGTAAAAGACGGGGTCAGATTTGAATGGTACGAGCAATAAAACAGTTTAGATTTTTTAAAAAGATAGATTGAGGATTTTTTTTATGATATAAGGTGGCAAACTAGCAAGCGGCCACCTGAATCCACTGAAATGGAAAGCGACCGCTGCCCATAGACATCCGCAATTGCAGATGCGTTGACTACCCTTCATTGATAGAGGAGGAGACGCACATAAAAAGGACATTTTCCCTTCCTATGCGTCTCCTCCACCGTCAAATCCTTTTCCGTCCCATCCTTTTCTCTTAAGAAAAGGGTGAAAAGGGAAAAGGACTTTAATTAGGCCTCCGGCACCACATTCATCAGACGAAACGCGGAATTGCTTCCAATTCACGCCTGTTTTCTGTGTGGTCGTGGTATTACACCGGGCGAGTCGGCCTATTCGTGCGAGATGTTAAAGCTCTCTCTCTGTTATTGCATGACTGATTTGCATGTCTATTACTGGAGTCCATCTAAAATCAGTGACGTAACAATAAGAAGATTTTTGGATATAAAATTAACTTTTAGTTCTATATGTTACTCCATGTGTTATTACGTTATCTATACTATTATAATAAAGCGTAAACACACACTTCTTTGTTGCCTAAGATGACAGAAATTACAGCAGATTTTTGAATAATTCTTTTTTATTGCCATTAAACTTAGGGGGTAAATATTTTAGATAAAAACCCTAATGTGAGAAAGAGACCATAAGTTGCTACCAACATTAAGCACGGTTGTTCGTGGTATGTCATCATGTCATGTCATTTTGACATTTGTAATTGATAATTTGACAAATATAAACAACAAAATAAAATTTTCGTAATTCCATGCGGATGATATCGCACAGGAACAGCTAGTTATTATATTATTACGTTATTACGTACACGGAGTTATTAAAAGTGTTTACAAAAATCATAATTTTATGTCGAAGTTGGTAAATTATGGTATACGCAAATATTATGATATCATCGTTTTAAATTTAACAGTGGTGTATTGCAAATGTCACGTACACTGCAGATCAAAAGCGTAGGATGTTAAAATGTTTCGTACATTCTCGTCATTTCGGGCACGTTCATGGCGTTGAGTGTACGTGTACTCTATGTAATGTATTATTGATTCGCCTACAATATTGTGTATGTCACGCACAAGGAAACCCTCTAAGTACCCCCATCGGAAGTTTCCGGGGGTTGAGGGGGAGATCCAACTTGATATGCTAACCTTTGTGATCGATAGTTTTAACTGTACGAAAAGTTTTTAATATTACAATTTTTAAGGCGCTTTAGAGAGAATAAATGTACAAATTCAAATTAAGAACGTCCACTTTTATTGATGTCGGTTAAAAAAATGGCAAAACGGTTGAACAATACACTTATTCTGAATTCAAAATTTCCAAACACATCCTTAAATAGTTAAACGGTTTGAAGAACCTTCGAGAACGTGCTTTATTATTTATGCCTGACTTGTAAAACTCAACTAAAAAGTTTTCCTTGCGCATTGAAATAGTCATTAATTTATTGATTACTAGCTTTCGCCCGCGACTCCCTGCGCGCAGAATTTAAAAAAAAAACAAAAGCAAGTAGCCTATATGTTCTTCTAGACTATCTTTTATATTTATGCCACATTTCATCGATATTCCTTCAGCCATTTTGGCTACAAACTCTAACAAACATCCGTTCAGCCATCCATCTAAACTTTCGCATTTATAACATTAGTAAGATTTTAAAGTAGTTTGCTATAGAGGTTATATTTCTTTAGTTCCACAGTTTTAGGGAGTACAGACAGTTTCGATACATAAGTTCCAGAATGTTCTCCCGTGACGTCATCACACGTCTTATTGATGTGTGCAATATCTTTTTTATTTATAATTTTAAAGCTAAATGTATATGCCGCCAATCTCCTGGTGTCTGGGGTACAGGGCTCGGGGGCTCGCCTGCCGTGTAATAGGCCCCTTTGTCATTTTAATCACGTCCCAGAGCCGAGGTCTGTGGAGCCGAGGTCTGTGGAGCCGAGGTCGGACTCTTCCTACTAATTGGATTTCGCGGATCGCTCGCAATACCTCTTATCTCGCGTTATGAATGACAATGTTTTAATTAGATTAGGTGAGCGCTTAGTTCGTTGGATTTTGAGAAAACATTAGACCAATTTTGTGCTATCTCAATATAATAAACTAACTGTTACTAGCGACTTTGTCTGCGTGAAAATGAAATATATAATATTGAAATCGGCCCAGTAGTTTTTGAGATATTTCGATACATAAAAAAACACAAATCTTCCCTCTTTATAAGATAAGTACCTATAGATATGGATTTGGATGTTGTAAAAATATTACACTAGAAATTCACAAAAAAGATGATTAGTTATTTGATGAACTCTAAAAACCTATTTAACAAATTTTATCTAATGTATTAAGCTTATAATATTGATAATATATATTAATATATATTGATTGCTTATAATACTATAAGTGACGGCGGAGAAGACGCATAGAAAGGGGAAATGTTATCTTTATGTGCGTCTCCTCCTCAGTCAATTAAAGGTAGGCAACGCATCTGCAATTGCGGATGTTTATGGGCAGCGGTCGCTTTCCATTTCGGTGGATTCAGGTGGCCGCTTGCTCGTTTGCCACCTTATTATTATAAAAAAAATAAGCTATGGCTGACATAATGAAATTGAATAAAAATTGTCGAAGTTATACATATTCAATCTTCATTTAACCTAATGCCCTTCATCACACAACAAAGGTAACTGAGTTAATTAAAATCCGTGGCAGTCGGCTGCCCACGTCATTGCTCACTGAACCGTACACTGCAGAGCACAAAAAGTCCTCAGATTTTTTTTCCATTCATAATTACGTTAGGATTCCTCTCCTACCAAGATGTGGTTGATTCTAATTGATTTGATTTTACTTCTAAGTTCTTCCTTCTTAGTAAAAATTAATGTAACTCACTAAAATATGTGTATAATAGAGGAAATAAAATTACGTTAAAAAAGGTATAAAGTTAAAAAAGAACAAAATATAAAGAATTTAACTTATGTAAATAATTTAATTACTATAATGAATGTACCACATGCCACATCTAGTTTACATATTTCGATGCAACTCAATAATAAGTCTTGTTTTTGACCGACTTCCCAAAAGAAGGAGGTACTCAATTCGTCTGTATGTTTTGTAATTAGTCTTGTTTTGTAAGTCATGTTTCCGACACTACCTACATTTATTTAATATTTTAAACTTTTGTATGTTTAGTATTAGTTAATTACCTTAAATGAGTAAATTGTAAATTTTTATTAAGGTAAATAAACATTCTTAAACCATAAATGGAAATTTAAAGATTTAAAAATTGAGATATTCTCAACTTTAGCATAGCCAATATTATCTGCTAAGAACGGACGAACGTTTTATTTAATGAGAAAACTTTGAGCCTTTTCTTTTAAATGTCAAACGATCGCAGATCCAATCAATTGATTATCTCGGGACCTTGTATATTAAACTCGGCCTTTTGTTAATATAATTAATTTTTGTTTAGGTCTCTTGTAATTTTTTCTGATATTTAACTTTTAATTGTACCGTTAACGAGAAAATACGAAGTGACAGATTTTAGTCGACTCTGTAACTTTATACTGGAAAAAAATAGTTAAAGAATAACAATAGTTTACTTAACTATGTAATAAACATTAAATTTTACATATTACAGATAAAAAAACTATTTTTTTATACTTACGACCGAATACAAAAACGAATCTTATAAGTAAAATTAAATTTCTTATCTGTATTCGGCCGTCATATTGAATTTATTGCTATAGTTAACTAGGAAATTGTGAATTTTTGGAAAAGATATACGAATACCATTCTATTGATGTACGTGACCGAAACAGATGGATCGTTTCCTCATCAGTTCGGGACAATAGCAAACAAATCACTCAATCATCAAGCTATTGGAGTGAGCCATTCAAACACTTGGAGAGATAGGCAGTTAATTAATATCGATATCATGGCCATGACATCTCTACTCGGCCGTTCGTATTTGTGCGTAGCTCAACTAGCCGTATTGATTTTGTGTGCGCGCGCAACACTAATCCCCCATCCCATAGTGGGTGGGGGGCAAGGAAAGGGGGAGGGCGACGATTCGAATCGAACCTTTTTGCAGGGGCGAATCCCTTAGGTTAAAGCGATGTGTCGGTTACAAGGAATGTGCATTATAATTTTGTAATTTGCTCTCTCTTTTTTGAGTTTATATTTTAACTTTTATATTACCGGCCAATGATATCTATCACTTTGATATCATCGTATTGAAAAAAGGGAGTAAGAATAGAATAATCATTTACTGTAATTTAAAGTTGTCACAGTTTTTATAAATATTATAAAAACTGCTGTTGCTCGCGACTTTGTCCGCGTGAAATTAAAAAAAAATACCCTATGTTACTCACAGACAAATTACCTTTCTAACGGAGAGAGAATTTTTAAAATCGGTCCAGTTGTTTTTGAGTTATTTCAATACATACAAAAAGAAAAATCTTTCCTCTTTATAATGTTAGTATATATTAAGGTATGTTTCTGTGTATTTATCGATATTAAAATTAACATTTACTTAAGGATGGTTTTAGTTAGTTTAATGTCCATTCTATAGCTCAACCCTTGTTGGCGGGAGAGATGTCAGTTGCAGCTTTCATAGCCATTAGTCATTGGTCGAGACAAAAACTTATTGACATTTGACGTAATTCAATGTATCATACCTACTTTTAAAAGAGAACATAGTTGTTCTATAACTACCGAAGCACACAGCGGAGGTGTTTCTTACTAAATAGTAAAGTAACCTTTTAATGGCACATTATTTAAAATTTTAAAAATTGGCCGGCTCGCCCGGTGCAATACCACGACCATACAGAAAACAGGCGTGAATTGAAAGCAATTATGCGTTTCGTCTGATGAGTTTTGTGCCGGAGGCCAAATTCTAGTCCCTTTCCCCTTCCACCCTTTTCTTAAGAGGAAAGGATGGGAAGGAAAAGTGAATTTGACGGTGGAGGACACGCATAGGAAGGGGTAATGTTTTCCTTATATGCGTCTCCTCCTCCGTCAATTAAGGGTAGGCAATGCATCTGCAATTGCGGATGTTTATGGGCAACGGTCGCTTTCCATTTCGATGGATTCAGGTGGCCGCTTGCTCGTTTACCACTTTGTATTATAAAAAAAAAAATAGAAATATTTAAGTGTACTTAATAAATTGTCGTTAAAGTAATCCGTTTTCCCCTTTTTCATAATGAAATAATTGTATGAAGCTTTGAATCCGAGTTCGGGATAATCTTATTTAGATATTGTCGACATCAATTATCCCTCCAGAATAAAGTGTTAATAATCTGGTATTTGTTTAATTTGAAGGATGTAAATGTGTATGTTTTGTAAAAACATCAAAATGTTGATCATTTTTAAACTTGGATACATGTTATTTAGGGAGATATGTTTGTTACATTTTTTTATGAGAGAGGGGGCAAACGAGCAGCGGGAACACTGAGATGTTCATCGACGCTAATGGACATATACCAGAGGAACTGCAGATGCGATTGTTAAATGTTGATAATGATGTATAGACGCCAGATTTGAGAAGTAAACATTTTGAAGTTAACATTTTATTAATAATTAATTCTTTTCTGTAATCCTTTATATTAATAACTTTCCGAATAAATATTTGTTTTTAAACGTATAATTCCATTAAAAACATTAAGGTTAATGGATTTCTATAAATAGAGCTGCCGTATTTGGTTTTAAGTATATTAAATGAAAGATGAGGAAAGTTTTATATGTTACTAGCTTTCGCCCACGACTCCGTCTGCGTGGAAATAAAAAAAGTAAAAGTAAGTCGCCTATGTGTTCTTCTAGACTGTCCTCTACATCTATGTCAAATTTTATCGATATCCATTTACCAGTTTACGCTACAAACTCTAACAAACATCCATCCATCACACGAGTAGTAACTGTAACGAGTTATGTACTTTACAGGTATGTGTGAATGCAAAACATTGCATGTCTGGTACTGGCATGCCAAATAGCGTTTGCACATGTCTTGAACTGGCCTACAAGTGTGCCAGCTACTTGCATTACCGACCTTAAAGGGAAAGTGGTCTGATCTATAAATTCTCGGTTACCAATTTAGTTTAAAGCCGAGCTACAAGATTTCTAAGTTTCTATTGTCGCGATATCTATATTAACTATGCATTTATACAAGTGTTTTAAGAAAGAAATTAGTATTAATTGCAACATTCTATGTTTATTTAGTTCCTTTTAGAGCGTGCACATTTGACTAAACTATCCACAACTATTGTACGATTGTCGATTGTTTCGCAGAAAAATCAACTGCTTAGGGTGAGTTGCACCATATCGCCGGTTACCGTTAAAGTTAAAATTATTTGTAACGGTAATATTTGGAATAACCTTAAAATTTACTAAGGGTGAGTTACATTAACTAACTATAAACCTTAACCAGCACATTCACGATGGTTACGTCTACGGATGTTCATGATATTCGCTACACCAGTTTTGCGCTGGTCAAAATGACGTCATATATGACACTAATCATAACCGCCCGATTTTGGGCGGTTATAATTAGCGTTACGGTTAGTGTCAGTTCGGTAGTGTCAACTGTCACAAGCTCTTATCTTCAAAAGTACAAATAATGGAAAAAGTAATGGAAAAAGAAAATCTCTACTATTATCCTATACGTAATCCAGAAGAATAAAGTCTTGCGTGCTCGGGAATAATGGATTTCCAAGATGGAACTCGAAATTTGGCCAATCATTCAGTTTGGACAAATTTCGAGTGTCTAAGGCCATAGCAACAGCGCTTGTCCCTTTTCTCTTATTTAAAAAAAATGTCCTCCATAAAAGGACAATTTATAATATGCATTGAGAGGACAATTTATAATATGGAAAATAAATAAGATGCATTTATATTTGTATAATTTTATTGTTTCATTTTTGCTACATATTTGAGTAGTAAAGTAAATACAGTTTCAATAATGGCCCAAACTAGTTTATTTTCTCAAGAGTTTGCCATTTTCTCCATCTCCGTGGGCAAAAAGTTTATGTCACTATAAAATACCATGCGTATGATACATAAATATATACGGCGAAACATGAATTTCCAAACATTTTAATTTACGTAAATGTCATTCTTGACACTTTAGTGACATTCAGGTTTAAATGTTTCCATTGTAAAAACGAAAAACACATAAAACCTCTGTGAGAATATGTTTTTGCACTTGTAACCCTATTAACTATAACTATAACTTTTACGATAACCGGCGATTTGATGCAACTCACCCTTAGTAGCACAACTAAATATCAAGTAGTGTGCTCACCTCCATACAAGCTCATAAAAATTAAAGCGAGACTAAACAGTTGTGCTCTTACTGTTACAAAATGACTCGCCCCCTGACGGCATTGCGGCCAGCGAAAGCGGCCCAATTAACTTTGACAGCAATTGAATCGTACAAAGCAATCAGTTCTCAAAGCTTCTGTGTACGTTTAACCTTTCATAGAAATAAAATACAAGGCTTTATAAAGTATTCTAATTAAAATACATTTTACAAAGAAAATTCACTCGAAAAATAGTTTAATCATATTTTAAAGATTCTTTCATAATCTCTCTCTGTACTCAGATTACATTTTTAAAGTATTGTTAAAGTTTAGCTTAATATAGGTCGTGTGAACATACAAACGTTAATTATGTTTAATCAAGATAATCCAATCAGAGTAGGGAGTTGAAAATTAATCACTCACAAACCTCATAATTCGATGAATTCGTACCCTCTCTTGTTTTGTAAACAGAATGTACATATATGTTAAAATTGTAATTGTTTTGGTGGCACGGGAGCACGTCAACATAATCAACTAGAAACCAATTTAATTAACCCAGAGAATCATTTAATTAAAACGATGCCGACTCGCGGATCTCATGGATTTACTTATTCATCATTTGTTTTGATCAACTCGTGGTAACTGAAGCTAGTGCATAGTGTAACAGTGGTAGAACCCGCTTTAACATCTTCGCATGAATGGGTCGCCTCGCCCGGTGCAATACCAAGACCACACAGAAAACAGGCGTGAAGTGGAGGTTCCGCGTTTCGTCTGATGAGTGTGGTGCCGGAGGCCTAATTTAAGTCCCTTTCTCTTTACCACCCTTTTCTTGTAAAGAGAGGATGGGAAGAGGAAGTGGATTTGACAGTGGAGGAGATGCATAGGAAGGGGAAATACCCTCTTTATGTGCGTCTCCTCTTCCGTCGGATAAGGTTAGGCAACGCATCCGCAATTGCGGATGTCTACGGGCAGCGGTCGCTTCGCCACTTTGGCGATTTCAGGTGGCCGCTTGCTCGTTTGCCACCTTATGTTATAAAAAAAAAACATCACAAGTTAAACGTAGTTTAAAACTGTATCGATAAACGAATTATCGCCTCTAGCTTTTAAATAACGTTAAAGGCGCATCGGAAAACAAATTACGTATGTATATAAAGGCAAATCGGATCCCGGTCGGCAGTGGACAACGGAAATTGGCAATTTCTGAGCGGGAAACGCACGCCGGCGCCTCCACTGATGAATGAGACCTTACTAACTACATCAGCGCCGCCGCGGCAATAAATTGAAATGTTTTATATTACCGCCTTTTAAGTAGACTCTTTGAGTATCCATTTTGTATTTTTATAACAGACTTCAAACGTTAAAATAAGTAAAAAAAATGAATGTTTCCTGCCAGTCTGAGATCTTTTATTTTACTTTTCTTGTCTACAACCGGTTTATATTAAGTTTTATTTTTTAGAATATTTGCTAACAAAGGTAATGTTCTAAATTTGTCAGCGCAAATATAGTTACATAATTTTGTTTTCTTTAATTAGTTGACGTCATAACCTCAAACATCACTAACCATGTCTTTTAATTGTAACGTTGTATGCAGTAATAATTTTATCTGTTAAGGAGTTAAAAACAGTATTTATGAAAAGCTATACAAATTATTGCGGACTTTGAAGATTGATATGTACGCACGGACGCTGCACTGCGGATTTCCACAGATAATTTAAATTCTAATGCATGGCACGGGAGCTATTTCTGTTGCTTACGTCATATCCGGCTTTAACTTTTTTATTGAACGTAAAAGGCAAAGGTAACTTTTTCATAAGTCCAATAATGCTTTAATTTATTTTTAGCTAATGTAACAATCGTTGAATTTTATTATCTGTTGTTTTATTGCATTACTTCATACATTTATCACTTTTATAGAAAAATATTTACATAGAATAAAAGTAACCTAATTGAATATTTAGTTTCAATTAGTGATTTTGTATACGTTATGATTAGTGTTGCGTGAATTAAAAAAAAAGTGTGAACATTTTGTAAATGGAATATTTGATGATATACAATTGTTTTTATGTCTCGATTTTATAGGTTAAGTAAATATTTTCAATATGGAACTTTAGTAGAGAGAATTAAGATAACAGATAAAATTTAATTAAATGCCATTTAAATCTTTGCAGCCAGCATTGAAACAAATAAATTTTTGAAGGTCAAAGATTACTGCATTGCGCAGAGATCCTCTTTGGCACGTGAGGTTGCCATAACATTGTTAATCTCAAATGTGCCAAAATGTCTTTCCTTTTAACGGCCAAGAGATGTATCTTGAATAATAATTTTACTGAGACGTGTCTTCACTTTGTGGAAGAATGGTTAAAATTTGACTTAGACTTAGTAAAAAGGTTATATAAGTTAGCTTTGGTACATAATAAAAAAATGTAATTAATTGGTTGTAAAATATAACTGTCCTTACCGTTAAAATATTTAGCTAGGGCATTATTTTTGTAAGAAAATTAACATTAATTTTAGATCTGATAGGAAGATGACAAACTTTTACAACGTGAAACTAAACTATCGCACAACTGTTTAGTCTTTGATTTCTGTTAGCTAATATGGAGGTGCGCACACTACTCGATTTTTAGGTGTGCAACTAAACAGTTGAATTGGCTGGGAAACAATCGACAATCGTACAAAGGTTATGCAACACATATTTTATTTCGTGAAAGTATGTTTTTTTTTTTTTATAAAATAATGCTCAAACGATTTCTCTATCAGCACGAGAATTGGAATGTTAGTTCCTTGACTCATGAAAACTACTTGGTTTGGTGTTGAGGTTGAATGAGTTCCCGTTTTCTACGTGATGCGATAACAGATGCCCCAGCATCCGAATTGAGACTCGCACGAGAACCAATACCAAATACGGGAATAGAGATTCACTACGTATTTACCGAAGCCAGTATTCTAAAACCACCTCTATTACCATTAGTTAAGGCTCAATTCTGAGGCTTCTCGAAAGGGTCTTCGATTTTGAAACTTTAGTTGAAGCTATCAATTTTAGTAAATGTTTCGAATTTGATAATTATTTTGTTAAAGTTTGTTGATTTAATGAACAACTTCCTGTTTCTGTTGCAAACTGATTTAAGTGAATTCTATTCCTTGTGGAATTGAAGCAATAATCAAGTTTGATTTCCTTGAGAATTAACTAGTTTAGTTTGAATCTGTTTTCTATACAAGCAAAGAGGAAAGATTCGTATATATGTTTGTACTGTCAAAAACTACTGAGTAATTTCATAAAGTCTTCTACCACTAAGAATCTACGACATCACGGAGTATAATTATAATAAAGACTATACTTAATATTGTTTTTTTAATTCCACGCGAACGTTGCGAGTAACATTTAATCTATACTAATATAAAGCGTATATACACACTTCTTTGTGGTTCAAGATGTCAGCAATTACAGCACATTTTTAAATAATTCATTTATTTTTAATAAAAAGCCCTACACTTACGTCACGCTTTAGCTTATATATTTTAACGCTATTACACTTAGGGGTAAATAAATGGTATAAGAAGACTAATGTGGCAAAGAGACCATAAGCTACGAGCTGACAACATCAAGGAACCAAGGTTGCCTTTTATGCATTTCACAAATATAAACAATAAAATAAAGTTTTTATAATTTCACGCTGATGAAACCGCACGCGAACAGTTAGTCTGAAATATTTTTACAGCATTCTGAGTTACAAATACTGTTAACGATTGAAGGCAAAATAGATGCTATTGTCCTGTCTATTTATTTAGTACTTCAGACCATGCGGTTTCTGTAATCTAAACTGATGAAGTGGTTTTAGTTCAAACATCGACAAAGATAAAGCGAAACCGTCTAAGGAAGTTCGGCAGCAATAGAAAACGTCGCTCAAACCGCCACAGAAATGTTTCGTATATTTGCTGACAGACAATTATTTGGAAGGACTTTAGCCTTGTCTTTGATCAAGAACTTAGTCAAAGTTATATAAATGTTAAATTACAAGATTTTTATTTATGTATTACTAGTTGTCGCCTGCGACTCCGTCCCCGTGGAATCAAAAAAAAGTGGCTAGCCTATGTGTTCTTCCAGACTATCCTCTACGTCTATGCCAAATTTATTTATTAAACTATTTTTCAAATATTCATTTTATTTTTAAAACTTAGAACTAGAAAGGTTTAAATTGTTAACATTTTGATAGAAAATATAAATCTAAAATTTCTTGTCATAGTCACTTATTGTTCCTAATACATTACTAAACAAATCCTTTACTAATCCATTGTATTAAACCCTATCCATTAGTAAAGTTACTATATGCTTAAGTTGAGTTTCCATTAAAGCATTTCATGGTGAAGTTCACATGAGTGCGGGGATATCCATTAGAAGTATATATGTTTGTTTATATAGATGTTAGCAACGTCAGTAGTAATTTTAAGCCAGAATAATTTTAGAACATCGTTAACTGGTAAGGCCTTTCTGGTTTTGTTTTGTACGATAAAATATTTTACGTTATTGTTTATTCAGACCTTTACAAAAACTAGCTTTTACATTCTGTAATGGATTTTGAAAAAGTTTGAATATTATAAATGTGTTTGTGATTTTTGTTGTTAAAATATATTTTATATTTGTTTTACAATTTTCAGCCGGGAAAAATGAGTTTGTTATTTTGTACTCTGTTTTTATTGACGTATGGAATAAAATTGAATGCTGTCGGCAAACTTTCATCGACTATCAAAATGTTGCGACATGTTTGACACTCCGTTTGCAAACGGAACATTTTTCCACGCAACTTCCGGCGGATATTTTAATTTTAACTTTCAGCAAAAATAGATTCTTTTTTATAGAGTTATATTTAAGCTTTATTTATGTTTTAGTTTTCACCATTACATTTTTCGAGCAAAATTTATTGTTGATTAGAGATAAAATTAAAAGATCTTAATTCCATGAATTAAAAATGAATAAATGCCTTTATAAGAACAAACCAAATGGTTGCTAACACCTAGAGTATAATCATTTATTATGTATGGGCGTCGCCAGTCAATGATCTAGGCTTATTTAAGGGAGGAGCTGCCGCTATACTCCCTATAATAATATATAATAACTATTATTATAAAATCTTGCCTTAGCTTATAATAAAATCATACTAAAATGCTCATTGAATTATTCTGTAGAAGGACATAAAACAACCTTCACCTAAAAACCAACATATTTTACTGGTTAGCAGTAACCTAGTTCCAGATTTGAATAAAACCTTGGATTATGTATGTACCCTTTAAAAATTTATTATCAATGTCTATAAAATTACAAGAGCGTCGGTGGCTCAGTGGTTTGAACACTTGACTTGTAATCTACAGGTCTTGGGTTCGAATCCCGCCATGTAGCAATGTGATTTTCGATTTTTGGAATTTTCATATGTACATAATTTACCCGACGTTCTTACGGTGAAGGAAAACATCGTGATGCAACCTGCACATATCGGCGAAGAAATTCAAAGATATGTGTGAAGTCAACCAACCCGCACTTGGCCAGCGTGGTTGACTATGGCCTAGTCACCCCTTATTAGGGTAGGCTCCGAGCCCCTCAGTGGGGACGTATAGTGAGCTGGTGATGATGATAAAATTACAAACATACACACATTTAATTTTCGAAGCTTTCATAACGTACATCATTACGAATATACATATAATAAAATTGGAGTGACTGTTTGTAATATCAAAAAAAAAATTCTAGATTTCGGGAAGATGATGTTTTTGGATTGCTAAAAACGAAAATCGCATTTAAAAAATTTTTGTCTGCCGGTCGGTCTGTCTGTCTGCAAGTTTGTCTTTCGACCGGACTTTCAATGGATGGTAGCTGTCATAGACATATTATAGGCTACTTTCTTTTAAATTTCGCGATATCAATGGGTGGTTAAAATTTGCGCTAACGAAGTTTGCAGGCGACACCTCGTAGTTTATAAAACAACAAAACGATCCCTAAAAAGCTATCTAACTATGTTCATACAAATATTTCTATTAACGAAGTTGGTAAAACATGGTAATGAGTCAGAAAATCTAATTATTCATTGTAGAAGCGTGAATCAGCCGCGGCGCGGGTAGCTCGCAGGTCGATACCGTCCGCCGCGCCGTCTAGACAAAATAACAATAAATCGAACCCCACCGACACGCAACTACACTTCACCGAGTCTGTGCATACTGGTACAGTACCACTATCTTTGTCGGCTTTTATAAAATTGGTTGAGCAACATTCTGAGACTCTAATTCATCACAAATTTTAACCCACGACTTCGTTATTTAAAAACTTAGTAAGCCTACGTCTTTATGATCGAGATCCGTGATCGTCCGCAATAAAAAAACGAATGTTTATTTTTATATGATACTGGGATTAAATACAAAAAAAACACACAGACGAAAAAAGTGTGACAGAGTATAAAATTATTATTTAAAATGTTTAAATAAACATAAATATCTCAATTAAACTCAAAACAAATTAGCCTACGGGATTCATTTCTATGACTTGGTGGCAATTATCTGATAAATTACTCAAAGGCCTTAGGGGTCATAAAATCCCAAGACTGAACCCTCCATCACTTTGCGTCCCTAATCGTTGTATCCATAACAAAGGCATTTATTACACGAAGGAGTTATTACCTTTCCCTCGGGCAACGATAATCTGGTAAAAGCTATAAGCTTATATAAAATAAGTAACGTTTAACGATTGATTACTAGGTACTCAAGATCAACATAGAATTACATAACGATTAAAAAAAAAACATCTAGTTGGAGAGATATAGGAGAAATAGAAAATCTTTAAACTATGCCTATAAACGTACATTGATTAAAATCTGAGGAAGTAAGGATAAAATAAACAATTAAGCATGACAAAGTTGCAATCAATTTTAACACGAAACGAAAGGCAATTAGAATCGTTGAATCCTAAAAAATATGATCGGTATAAAGCTTTGGAGAGAACGCATTAAAACGCAATAGATTGCGAGCAATTAGCGAGAGCCGGGCGAGCGGCTCCCGAGTGCTGAGCAAAATCGAGCAAAACGCTGTTTGCAATTTCCGAACGAGTGGCCGTAAAGTACGCAAACACGGTACCCTGCCCCCTTCCCTGCCTCTTTCCCCCGCGTTCCCCGCACACCGGGCTCAAACTAAATCCGAAAAACACACGCTCTTTGATTTAAAGATAAATCCTAATTGCAATTCAGATAAATCTTTGCAGAATCATTAGGATACGTTGGAAAATGTACGGCCCTAGGTAACTTTATTGCTCTATAAATTTCAAACGTTAAATGCAAAGCAGAAAAAGTATACACTGAGTGAATTGATTTGTAGATCTATAGTTTGATACGAAAATAGATTGAAGGCAAATAGAAAGAACATTCTAACCGGTGTAGATTTATATATTTAGATTCACATATACATTCACATAGTGGCAATTTAAGGACTCTGAGTGCACAAATAAGACTGGTATGCTAAAACTAAAAAAAAAACAGTTCATGAGTTCCATAAATTGTCTACAATTTTATATGTCAAAATATTTAGTCAGAGTATTTAGTCATAACGAGAGTACAATACACGAAATAATTTTGCGATCGCGGAAAAACGTCGTATCGACGCCAGAGGGCGTCACATCCTGGATGATTGAGAGCTGCAATCGTTTGCACTGCGCCGTGCGCGCTACCGAACTGATTGGATTCCACTCGATTTTCAATACATGTCACATCACTATGAAAAATGTTCGTGACGTTGGTATAGATATTTTAGCTATTCATAAACCTCGTTAGCTCGTTACAAGATATTTCAATTGATTTATATGCTGTTGATAAATATTATTTTCTCATAATGTTGGCAATAAAATGTTCATAAACACAGTATCATTAATAATGTAATTTTGTGAGGGTTGCTTTTTCATATCTATCCTAATATAATAAAGCGTAAACACACACTTCTTTGTTGCCTAAGATATCGGCAATTACAGTATATTTTTCAATAATTCTTTTTTAATAAAAAGCCCTACACTAGCGTCACGCTTTAGGCTATATATTTTAACACCATTAAACTTAGGGGGTAAGTATTTTGAATAAAAACCTTAATGTGGGAATTAGACCATAAGTTGCTGCCAACATCAAGGAAGCAAGGTTGTCATTATGCCAAGTCATTTTGACATTTGTAATTGATAATTTGGCAAATATAAACAATAAAATAAAATTTTCATAATTTCATGCGATTGAAGTCGCGCGGGAACAGCTAGTGTTTCAAATAATAATCACAAATGTTAAATTGTAAAAGTTATTACTATGATTCACCCTCGAAATAATTGTTGCATTTTACCTTGACAATATTCAATATAGGGTGGTTTACCCCTCGCGTGACACGCCCGCTTGACTCACTTACCTGTAACAAAGGGAAACACAGATTAACTACAGTTCACATGGTTTTGCTTATATTTTCATAGTAACTTGCTTTACTTTCATTTTAAATATAAACAGTTTGTCACCTAGTTTAAGACAATAATACAACTGATAACAGTAATTATACTACGATACTCAGTACACTGTACTTAAGTTTTCTGATTAAAATTGACAGATGTCATAGGGATGGGAAATGTATGTCAATGATCTAGTGTTGTGCCGCTACTCCGGTACGGTATCGATTTTTTTCTAACACTACAAACACCGATCAGATCTTTTTCTTAGATAGAACCGTTATGTTTAAAAAAAAATCTTTCTTTAAAATTTATAATAAGAAGCTATTAGTCACAGAATAGTTGAAATGACATACCATTTGTCTTACGATACGTACGGGCCTATAAATAGGTGGGAATAGTACAATCGATCAACAACTGCACGCAAGGATACGACCCTGACCGCACATAACACACTCTTATACATGACCTTTTTTATTTTTGGATGTATTGAAAGACCACAGAAACTACTACGCCGATTAAAATTCTTTCACCATTAAAAAGTTACATTATCAGTGAGTAACATACCCTATATTTTATTATCTTTTAATTCCACGTGGACGAAGTCACGAGCAACAGCTAGTGAGGAATAAAAACGTTCATTAAGTTTATTTATACGAATAATTTCTCCGTCGTATTGATCGTATTCTCAGTTACTATTTCCTGTAACGAAATAACGCATTAGAAACAAAATGTCCCTTTGTCCAGGACTTAACAACCGTTATAACGAGTTACTTATGTGGCTAGTGGTGGTCAATTATGGCGAAAACAGGCCTTTGTTGTGTTAAATGACCAGAAGTTAATTTATGACCGCTCCTAATGGGAAAATTACTTTCGAGTCATTTAATGAATAGCCGCAATTGTTGGAAAACGGAGTAAAATGTCATTAAGGATAAAATTAAGATAAAATAATAACCCCTACTTTACAGTTATGAAGATTCAGTGAAAATGTATAAATCACACGACAAATCAAATGACACCTAACCTTAAAGTCAGTCAAATCGTTAAGTTTAAGATAAAATTTATAAAAGAGGTATTTACAAAGAGTTACGACTTAAGGCCTTCAAGAAAAGAGCGCCGGCAGCGCATCTGCTGTTCCCTTGGCGTTGCTGATGTTTATGGGCGTCGGATCAATTATCATTAAGCGATCCGCTGCTCGTTTGCCACCTTCTACTATAAAACAACATTTGAATACATAACTATGTATTCAATTGTCAAAAATCATACAAAAATATTAGTAACAATTAAGGGTAGGCAACGCATCTGCAATTGCGGATGTTTATGGGCAGCGATCGCTTTAAATTTCGGTGGATTCAGGTGGCCGCTTGCTCCTTTGCCACCTAATTTTATATTAAAACCAAAATAACAATGCAGAAAATAGATCCGCATTGGGAATGCTTTAAATAGAAATACGCTTTGCAATTCAAGCATTTCTAACTAGTTAAGTTTGAAGAGTATATTATCATTGACAAGAAAGGTTCAACTGTAATTTGTATCTACATAAAAAGACGTCATTTCTCTTAATGATGTTGGTAAAACTTGGCAACAAAGTACGTATGTTTATACATATTGTTGAACTTGTACTTTTGTTACAGCTCATTAAGAATTACACCGACGTGGGGTAAAGTAAAGGCAAGTTCAACCGTTATTCATAACTCGAGAACTAATTCAACCCCAAAAACGGTTTTACGGGTTGAACATAAATCGAGGCTGAATTATATCAAGAAAAGTAACATTCTGCTACCAAGCTAACATTCGCAGTACTCGCTTTTATTCCATATTTTATGGTTTAAATATAGCTTGGTGTTAAATTACAGACATGACGTGAAAATTCTAAGTAATATTTATTCCACACCCGAGCGAGGCGAGATTCTAAATTCTTTTGTTTCGTATAAAACCTTCACCACGTTGGAGGAAATTTAAATCAGTAATATATCAAGTTTTCAATTTAGATAAGTAATCTCTGGATTATACAACATCTGTGTCGCAATAAAATAATGTCCTTTTACTGTTTACTGCATTCTCCAAAAAGATAGACACTATTTAGTTAAACACGTGATTTAACTCTGACATAACCATGATTAACCAAAAATTTGCCCCCAGTCTAAGTCAAGGTAAAAGAGTTGACATATGCTTCATTTAAAATATACTTAAAACTAGTTTTCGCCCGCGACTCCGTCCGCGTGGAATTAAAAAAAGCAAAAGTAACCTATGTGTTCTTCCAGACTATCCTCTACCATCATGCCAAATTTCATCGAAATCCGTTTAACGGCTTAGACTACAAACTCTAAGAAACTCTTGGCTACAAAGGAAGAGGAAGACCGAAGAAAGTATGGATAGATTGTGTGAAAGAGGATATGCTTAAGAAAGGAGTGGATTCAGATATGACGGCTGATAGAGATGTATGGAAGAGCAGCACATACTGTGCCGACCCTCCATAAGGGATAAGGGCAAGTTGATGATGCTACAAACTCTAACAAACATCCATTCATCTAAACTTTCGCATTTATAATATTAGTTAGAAGTTAGATAGCTTTCTTCTGGTTAAAAATTAAGTCGTATACTTCAATATAATTCTTACTTGCAACAAAGAAATCGAACTAAAAATCCTATAAGAATTTCATTAAAAACAATAAATACTTCTTCACTCAACACAATCATGAAAGTTCCTTGTAAAAGTATTTACATAAAGTCCGCATAAAAAGATAGAAATTTATCTGAACAAATATAAAAGGAAAGAAAGGGTGTAATCGAGTTTGTTAAATCTTCGAAAACTAGCGAAAAAGAAGCTCGCTTCAATGGGGTACTTATTCAAGCGAATGCACAGATACGAGGATGTAAGCGGTCTCAATGTTGCCAACATAACTAAGAACCCTCGTCTATCAATTTTTAAAAGTCCTGAAGTGCTACAGATTAATGTATGAAAACATTCTAAGCTGTCAAAAAAAGTTTCCCCAAGTGAGGTCATTAGAGGTATCACTTATAACCTTATGATATCACCTAAAGATAGATTTTCTTTCACATCTACATAGGATTTTGCGACAAAATCTAGGGTTCCTTGATTAAATTTATATCATACTAATATTATAAATGCGAAAGTTTAGATGAATGGATGGATGTTTGTTAGATTTTGTAGCCTAAACGCCTGAAGGGATTTCGATATAATTTGGTATAGACGTAGAAGATAGTCTGGAAGAACACATAGGCTATTCAGTTTTGTTTTTTTAATTGCTCGCGGACGGAGTCGCGAGCGGAAGCTAGTATCTAAATAAATAGTAATACAGTTTGAGATCATATTATTCGAAAAATCTTAGCAACGCAAGATTTATTTGTACATAAGTAATCTATTTGACATTTCGAGTATTACTTAAGAAATACAGTATCGGTATAGATATAAAGATTACAGAGTTTTTAATTCAAATTCTTTAATTAATTATTTCTGTTTTACTTAATTAATTTAAAGTAGCAAACAACCGAGCTATCATTTCTCAATTCTCGTTAGAAACTGTTAACCATCAATTGCTAACGAGGCAAAGTTTGTAGCGAGTACAGCGTACCCTTCTGTCTTTGATAACTGAAACTACCAATTACAATCTGCCCGCAAAATTAACAATGCATGACCGAAGCTAACCTAGTTTCTTATTAACAAAGACTAGTTATGTCCAGAAATTGACTGTAAGCAATTTAAAATAAACGTGTTTAGATTATATCATTAAAAATAAAAAATAAATTAAAAACTATCTGAGATGTTAAGAAAGGAAATGATATTATTTTGCTCCTGCAATTAATTCTGGAATTCTCGACTGATTTCGGTAATATTTATTTCTAGCAAAACCAATAAAACAAACTCCAATTTTCAAAAGTTGGAAAAAGATATCAAAGCTAAACGTAAGCAGAAAATCTTAGTAGAAGCATTTGAATAAACATAAATTTGTAACGTCAGTCGCCGTTTACGAAACAAGGGTTTAGGATCTCTTGATGCCCTCACAATATTTACACGCGGCGGATCTCTGACAAAGGTCTTTGTATCCGATAGGCCACCGGAAATAACGTACACACACCAATTGTTACATTTCGATAATGTTACGATATTTTCTTTTCGCTTTTCATATTTTGCATAAAATAATAATTTTTATACGTATTACTGGACTTGTAAACTCAATGTGATTAGTATCTTCTTTCCTAAGGCTATCGAATGCGATACGAATTCCTTTGAATTCATCATCATCATCTCCTTATCCTACTCCCGTAGGGTCGGCGCAATATCATACGTCATCTCAGTCATCACTCCCTTCTTGATCAGGTCACCTTTTACACAATCCATCCATTTCTTTCTAGGTCTATCTCTACCGATGTACCCTTCCACACTCATAACTAACGTTCTCCTTGTAACATGCGATTCATCCCTCCTCATAACATGCCCATACCATGCTAACCTTTTACTCCTAACCTTCTCTACTATGGGGGCTACTCTCAAACTTCTTCTTCTAACTTTGAATTATTACTGCAAATTATCTTTTTCTGATTCATTCGTTGTCTTGGCACTAACGGAGACTAATGGCCGTATACTGAAACGATGCAATAAATATGCAACAGCGTCTTAAATGATAATGTCACGGTTAAACTTTAAATTCCATTAAAGTGCTGACGTCAGATTAGCATCAAAGTTTACGTTTCGTTTAAGTATTTCGCCGCAGTCCTATAAATGATTAAAATTGAACTGAACTATTTCTAGAAGTTTTATTTCGATATAATTAGCAACCTTAAATGAAATAAGGAAGTAGAGATAGTGAATGTGTTTTTTTTACTTTCTTCCAATAAAACAAAATAAAATCGGTAGCCGTTTTCGAATCTACATATAACATCGTTTTAAATCTTCGAATTCTACGCACGCGTCTGACGAAATGGATGGCAAACACAAGGCTATCCCATTTAGCCGCGTACTCCGTTTATTTGCGGTATTTCTTATCAAAAGAAAATGGAATTTCCTCTTTAAGACTTTGGAATAAGAACTGTTTTTGCAAAGCATTTCTTTGTCAATTTTTTATTGGACGACACCGTATTCGGTGAAATCGTTCTCTGTTGAACCCATCCCGAGACTACTCTCAATGATGGCACCGAATGATATTGACAGCGATGAAAATTCATGAAGGTTTTTAGATAAATTAAATAAGCTGTGACATAGATTGGTTAGCAACAAAGCAATTCTTTAAATGTAAAAGTATTGTGTCATACGGAATTTTTATAATGGTAACATGATTATATTGTCCTGGAAAATCTCTTCTAAACTAATTAATTATTACATTGAGTATAATTCAAAAACTACTGGATCTGTAATTAATAAACTAAGTAACACTGTTTTCTGTAAATTTCTTCTTTATTTTTATTTAACTCATTTTACAATATAACAAAAATTCTACACAATGTACTTTTTCATCTTGACATTTTCTTTTCTTTACGCTTCATTTTTTCTTCCTTTTTTATTCCGTTAAAATGTCTATTCAGCCAGTAATATATATTGTAACATTTTTAATAACAAATAACAATTTTACAATTGAATCTTATATAAAAATTATAAATTGCAGTCTTACAATTAATTAAATTATATTCAACAGAATACAGCGCCATCTATTGGACGATTACTTTTGATCACTGGGCCGATTTCGAAGAGCGAGTAAAAAATTAAAACAGTGTAAGGTCAGAAGAACTTCAAGTATGAAGATGATCTGAAATTCGTGTTGCATGTTACAAAAACCACTTTTCTAATAAAATTTTACACGAGCTAAAAATCTCATATATCTCTGAGGTACCGTGTGAATGGTTATACATACATACTCGTATAGCATCTATTTTTCAAATATAACAGACAGTGTTTTGCATTAGGGACAAGATATTCAATTCGTTCAGATGTCGCAGACGTCGAGTTTTCTACGAAATACATTTTCAGCATCACGTGTATTCGATTTTCAATAGAAATGCGGCGCTATATCGAAATATACCCCCCCCCCCCCCGTTGCTACCGACAATGCTGTGTAGAAAACTGAATTCATATTTTCCCTCAAAATGGCGACGGGCCGAGACTTTCAATAGTAACGAAATATTGCTCTAGATGCATGCGACAAGCGGAAATTCAGAACTCTATTTGTTACAATTGGATAAAAGCTACATGTTTATACTGTTCCTACAAACTAACAATCGTGAAAGCTTTTGTAGCTAAATATTGTATTGGTAAAACGAAATAGCTGCCATATTGCATTTCTATCGTTTGCTCAGCTGAACTGACTCAAGCTATTTCATAAATTAAAGTTTAGAAGTTGCATATATAATTGCAATTTAAATTGTCTGATAGCAAGGTTTTTCATTTTCAGAATCCTTGTAGAAGACGGCGTGAGACAGGAGTAAGTTTTTATCTTGAATACGAGCACATCTTGGAAGCTTTTGGTCTCAAGTTAGCAGAGTGGCTTTACGCGCTCTCTGAATTTCTTTTGTCGTCAGCTTGCAACTTAAAGTTGTGTAAGTGTCGTTGTGGATCCTGATTGTTATATTTTTTGTATTTCATTATTTTCAACCAACTAGTGGCTTACAAGCTTAAAGTTGTTGACTCACACAATGCTAGTTAAAAGTTGATAAAAGTCATCTATAAAAGAGGATTACTATTCAGTTACATTAACATAATATGAATTAAAATATGAAAAAGTTAGTTCACACAACTATCTTGAAATGTATTGGTATTTAGGAAAGATTCTGTGTTCCCTTTTTTTATTTTAAAGCATTTATGGAGCATAAAGTTTTCGTTGTGGTCTATGGTTTTAATGTAACGTAATCATAAATTATTTGAGTATACTAATTTATATTGTCAGATGTAATTGTAGATAGATATAAAATGGAGATTTTATTCGCTTTTAATTAATAAAAGTCGTCACTTGGTCACGGCCGCAGCGAGCAATTAACAAAACCAATTAAAAGATACAACAAACCTTTTTCGTGGAAACGCTAACAAAGACAATTCTCTTATTCTTTGTAATTTAACTTAATTAAATTAAAGAATGAACATTATTTACTGTAGAAGAAACGAAGCGTTAATTACATAATTATCGAAATTATTTTCAACGAACGATGCTATTTAAAAATGTAAATAATTTGAAGTAAAACTTTGTAAATTTAATAGTAACTGTTTTTCTATTATTTTTCTGTAATAATAATGGGCGATTCGAGCTACGTTTAAATATTCGTTAGTGTTTTAAATTTGTTTCTGATATACGTAACTTGAGTTTTATTATTTTGAAATATAGGTTAACTTAACACTAATGTATCACTAGTCACTAATAAATTAAATGAAAACTTCAGAAGCCTAGTATAAAAGTGTATTTTTAAATGATAATTTTTATTAAAACACGAGACATGTTTGTTTCCATAACGTTCACAAAACAAAAGAGTTTTGGGATAAAGTTACACAGAGGGAGAGGTAACAATACAAACAATTTATTTATCAAACCCGTGTCACGTCCAGTGCGGGATGATGACGTTACGTTACAGTTTATTTGCACTCAGAGGATAATGGATACGCGCAAAGTCAACGTTTTAATAGACCGCTGATTTGTTATTTTTAAAATGTAAACAACAAATAAAACAAGGGAATGTGTCAATTTTCTGTGCATATTCTCGCCTGCGTGATGACAACGTATCTACATATGCGAAAGTCTTTGCATCAGTCGCTTCGCTATATTGGCGAATGTAGCTGACCGTTTGGCTTTTTTGTTGCCTTATGCTATAAAAAAGATAGAATTAACATATACGCAATATCAACGTTATATATTTTACTTGTTACGTTATAAATTGTATTTGCCAAAAAATCAACAGAATTTCTCCATCACTATCAAAAGATATTAAAAATGTTAAAAGTAAAAGCACAAAGGGGAAAAAGAAGCGAATAGAAAACCTAAAATAAACACAAGTTGATTGTAACTGACATAAAGGGATGTCAGAGAGTACGGAAAGGCGACACAAAGGGAGGCGGGGCTAAGAATTGGGCCACGCCAGCAGCGGCAAAAGACACAAACAAAAACATTTTGATTAGTACGTGCCTAGTTTCCCTTTTTATTTGGAAATGGAACACGCTTGTGGAAATACCGCGGTTCCTTTGACCGATATGACTACTTTTCTATAGATAATTGAAGGCTTCTGTATACTCCGTCTACACATATTTAGCCCCTAACTTAATTGGTTTGTTAACTTGTTCTTTTTAGTTCTTAGATAAATTGCCTAAAAGAATGTTCAAGAAGACTTGAACGTCTTTCAGGCAAGATTTCTCATACTAAATGGTGATATTTCATGATCAAATAATTACTCTGAGTTTGGAAGTTGTTTCGTATGAATGTTGCCTAGAATAGTAAAATATTATGAAGTATCTGGAATTAGTTTCGCATTTAAATTTATTCGCAACTTCTAGGAAAAAGTAGGGAATTTTCATCGAAAGACAATGCACTATTGTTCCCATTCAGTTGGCGTTTTTAATATTATGCGCATAATAAATACGTATTTTTAATATCCGTCTGGAATTCATGAAGGAATTTTAACATTTAACTATTTTAATGTAAGAATGAGAGAGTTGTATAATAAAATTATCAACACAATTTTCTTTTTCCCTTCTTTTAGTTAGTTAGACTTACTTAGGGATTCTAGAAGCCAAGGCATAATAAAGCATTGTTTTATTTCTTTAATGTTGGTAAAGGGTATTCAATGGTATTTTTCTTTTTACGTTTCTCTGGTTTTAAAGCTTTACGATACACATTTTGAATACCTTTCACTAGAGGTTTAGAATTTCAATTGAATATTTTTGCCCAAAAAATTTTAAACCTTTGATTTCTCTATATCCGTTTGAATTTACTTTTATCTCGTCTTAGCTTAAACTTTATGTATAAGTTATGTGAAATATGAGGATTCTATTAATTTAAAAGAACCATTTTGTTTTCAGCAAAGGTACGATTTTGAAACTTAATAATTGACAAAACTTTTTAGTGCAATAAAATCATAACATTCTTTTATCCCACAAAATAATACTACATACTTGTATTAAAAACGTGAAAAAAAAACTTCAAGTTAATTCCAGTATTCAACAAGATAGTATCATTATGGAAAACAAATAAGATTCTATCATCATATTACTAGGTGTTAGCTTTTAACTATTTTGATATATTCTGTATTCTTGAAGTTATTTAGTCTGTGCTATAAATCAAAAAATACCATTGGTCATAATTTGAAATACCGATAAAAGCTTTGTAATTGTGATCCAAAACATTATTTAAAATATTTATATCGTGGTTTTAAAATGTCGTAATGAAGCTTGTTATGTTAATAATCGGATAGTAGTCGGATGTCAAAAATAAGGGTGTCGCAATAGCTCGACGACACGACGGCCATATTGGTAAGGTTATTCTGTGCAAATTGGAAGAAAACATAAGAGGTAATGAAGACTACATTTTATTAAAGCATAACATGGCTGTGACGCCCACATAGGGAAATATCTTATTACATTAGTAGTTAAAGGAATAAATAAAAAAATTTCATAGTTAATATGCTGTACAAGTTGGTGCTATACGCAATAATATAAAATTTACATATTATCCGACGATCTCTGCATGAATAAGGAATATTTACATAAAACTTATTTGTTGGTTAACACAAAATCATAAAATATAAGAATATGTTAAGAATCCCAAAACTACAAAGCGACGTTTCGAGAAAATTGTTAGGCAGTACAAATCTACCACGCATTTAGTGAAAAAAAATGTTATTATAAAAACGTATCAAAAAATTCACACTACATTTATCTTTAGTATATTACAAAAGAGTTTTAAAGTAAGTCAATGTCCAACAAAAAAAGATCCAAAAGCCTTCCAACAATAAAGCAGTTTTCTACTTTATCAGATCGGGCTGTGAAGGGGGAGGAGGGGGAGGTGAAACCAAAAAGTTTTCATTAGTGGGAAAGCCAATGTTGCAACATTCTTTCCTTTGTCGTTGTGTCGTGGAAACGGAAAAAAGATAAGAGACGAATACGCGTTCCACTTTTCTTTTTACAAAGAATGGATGGCGGGGAAAGGGTTGAGTATTAATGAACCCCGCACTAGGTATTAGTAGCACTGATAGCGGGAACAGCGCTTGTTCATGTTAAGTATAGTTATTTATATCAAGCGCTTTAACGACTTAAGGATGAATTTATAGTTGTTGAAAATAAAGTGTGTTTTTCCCCATTACAATTGATTTATTTACACATCTTATTGCTATCTCACTAAGAAGTAAATTAAAATTAAAGTAAAGTGAATTAGTAAGAACTAATAATATTAATCCGAAAGTTTAGACGAATGGATGGATGTTTGTTAGAGTTTGTAGCCTAAACTGATGAACGGATGAAATTTTGCAAAGACGTAGAGGAGTCTAGAAGAATACATAGACTACTCACTTTTGTTTTTTAATTCCGCGCAGACAGAATCGCGGGCGAAAGCTAGTAATACATAAATCCGAATTATCAAACATTACTTTTCGAATTGAATTTGTAATAAACACACGACGTAATTACACAATGGTAGTACACAGGCGTGATTGTGTAAATGTAGTGCGTAGTTTATGAAAATCAACATGTTTACTTCGCATATTTCGATTAAATTCCATCCTCCAATTATCCTGCGTTGATTAAAATCGTGTTAACTCGCGCTGGGTATCCATGCGTTATTGCCCAGCTTTGTGTGTCGCTATCCAACGGTTTTCCGAAATCATGAATAGTGCGCGGATGGAAATTTTTAATCAACACTTCAGTTATCGCTGCGTGATATTTTGGATGCTATTGTTTCCGGATTTCACGTATTTGTTTTGAATTACGAATTCATTTTTAGGTTATGTTTGGTTATAATTTTTAGGTTATAATTGGAAATGAGAAAATTTATTTAGAATGAAAGAATTCTAGTCACAATTACTTCTCATACTTATATTATAAACGAAAGGTTAGATGGATGGATTGATGTTTGTTAGAGTTTGTAGCCTAAACGGCTGAACGCATTTCAATCAAATTTGGTATAAATGTAGAGGATAGTCTGGAAGAACACCTAGGCTACTCACGTTTTTTTTTAATTCCATGTAGACATAGTCCCGTGGAATTAATTTACATTACATAGGTTATAAAGTTGAATGGTTTAATAGCTAAACTTTCACAGCAATAATAGGTTTCAAAACCTGAAAAAATATATGAAAAACGTGTGTTGAAACAGTGTCATCAGCAAAGGCTTATTTTTCGGAGTTCGCGGCCCCGCGGGGCGCGGCCGTAGACAAAGGGCGTCAGAAACAATGGGCTCGTTTCTGTGAAGCTTGAATAACTGCCTAACTTTGTGTTTGCCCGCCATTTGTAATTGTCTACGCTTTAATCGGATTCGCTTTTCGGCTTATTCCGATTCACGCAGTGCGGAATCCTACGTGTTCATGTTGAATTACATGTTCAGGTTATTTGATTTTTTTAATTTTCTTTGCTTTGTCACTATCGATGTTGGAGTGTGATTTGTAATTATACAGTTGATTTTGGAGAGAAAATATTATACATCGATTTTTCCCCAGTAACTGCAAATCATACTAGATTTCTCGTGAAAATTATAGCAAGTAAGATAACCTATAAAGTAAATTACACTCTATTTTATTAGTAACAATTTCTTCATTGACGTCATTTCTCATTATCCTTATAATATTATAATATTACCGAGGGTAATATCTAAATTACGAAGGACGTAATAAAAATATGGAAGATGCGTGTTCGTCATGGTAATTCGTTACGTCACGGCCGTAGCCTCGAGTTATTATATTATCAGATTATTTTGGTGGATTTAATTAGGGTACACATGGCAGAAACACGTGTCAGATAACTCCCTTATTACTAGAAAATATTTACTAGGAAAATTATAGAAATGAAGATAAAATTGTCTATGAAAGATATTTGGCTGAGAGCGGCGCTAGATGTACATAAAAAATGAGATATTTGATACGATAAGACGTCTGCACAACAACAAAGTTTTTACAATTTGACATTAACAGAGTGGCGCTAGTGAGCTGCAGTAATTTAGTTGGACTTTACCCAGAGATCAGATATATTCTTGTCGGTCTATAATAGTGCAAACCTATTTCTGGGTAAGCCTGTTTTCAATTTGATGTTTTTGCTTGGTTTTAGTTTCCGCAAATCCACAAGTATCGCGTAATTAGCTTAAATTTAAACATTCTTTGTTATTTCGAATGTTGTTAATGTAATGAAAATTAATAGAAAATCTTAAGAGTGGGCGCACACGTTGACTAAACTATCGCACTGTTGTGCGATTGTCGATTGTTTCGCAGTCAATTAGAGTAGTGTGCGTACTTCCATAAGCTCATAGGAATCAAAGAAACTAAACAGTTGTGCGATAGTTTGGTTTCAGGTGTGCGCAACCTCTAAGCATTTTACTAAGCAGAAAAGAACTATCATTATACTGATATCTAGTCGAATGTTATTCATCGTGACTCATATGGGGTATACGCATGACTCAGCGTAAAGTATTGTCGTAACCCCTTAGCCTAACTCCTCTCCCCCAACCCCCGAGTATTCACCAACATTATACTGTTCAGTTAGCAAATTATTCATCTTGATAATTATCATGTGTTTAATGACTTGGATAGTTAGCGATAGTGATAGATAGTGACAGAATTTTAACAATACAAAGGAAACTTTTTGGGGTAGATTTCTTTAATTAAATCTGCACTAAGAGATGCTTTAACCCATAAATGACTGCTGCTTATATCATAAGGTGTGATATTATTTTGTAGTAGATATTACGGACACCTCTGACTTCGTTTGAGGGTGCAAAGAAAAACAACTTAATGGAAATGTGGGGAAAATTATGAAGCTAATCTATCTACATACATACATCTATACATGTAATAAAATTGCAGTGTCTGTTTGTGAGGACAAAAGAAAAATTCCAAATTTCGGGAAGATGATGTATTTTTGTAGCTGATAACGGAATTCGCATTTAAACTTTTTTGTCTGTCTGTCCGCTAGTCGCGTTTCTTCCGGGTAATCTCCGGAACGGCTATGTAGATTTCGACAGGACTTTCACTGAATGGTAGCTAACATAGACGGACATCTACGCTACTTTTTATCTTAATATTGCGTGAATGAAGTCGCCGGCAATATAAAATATGTGACATATAAAAATTGGGATTAAATAACTCAAATACGATTAGCAAAAGAAATATTATTTTTCCAATATTATCTCGTATAAAAATATAGAAATAAAGTCAGGTACATGAAACAAATTCATGAAGGGCCTTCGATATGAAAATATCGCGAGCAGAGATATTGGAGGTAGATCGTTGTTTAGTTAACGGTTCAACAAATACATCTTTGCTACGAGACGGCGGAATGGGTTTCATAAAGCAATATTTCTTTGAACCTGTCTGACATCCAGACGGCTTTATTATACTAACAAAGGTAGCTTCGAGATTCATTCCTATTATTAGCTAAGTATTTAGGTATTTGCTATTGTTTGGGACTTCGATCGCGTGAATTTTAAAAATAATAGAACACCCTGTTACTCACTATAACGTAGATTTCTTATAGTGAAAGAATATTCGAAATCGGCCTAGTAGATTTTTTCAATCTTACTAATATTATAAATGCGAAAGTTTAGATGGATGGATGGATGGATGGATAGATGGATGGATGGATGTTTGTTAGCGTTTGTAGCCTAAACGGCTGAACGGATCTCTATGAAATATGGCACAGGTTTAGAGCATAGTCTGGAAGAACACATAGGCTTCTTTTTATCCCGGGAATAGTTACGGTTCCCGTGTGATTTAGTTTAGTTTTTTAATGTTTACTCGATTATTCTGCAACGGTTCAACATATCTTATTGAAATTTGGCACAGATATAAAACAAAGTCCGGAGTATACATGGGATAAGCTTCATCCCCGAGAAATGTTCGGTTCCCGCGGGATACGTAACTATTTGTAATTTATATAGTTTGTATGTTTTCTAATACCACGCGGGCAAAGTCGCGGACAACAGCTCGTACATACTAAAATACAAATCTTTTCTCTTTATTATGTTAGTAGCGACATAGATAACAATGTAAATTGAACGACATTAAGATTGTATAATTGTTAAGTATGAAATTTTAAATAAAAAAATTAGCTTTTACATTCGACTTCGTCGGTGTTGGATTTAAAAATATAAACGTATTACTTATTGATATTGTAACTTCCTAATGGGGTAGGAATTTTCGAAATCGGTTTAATAATTAATACAAAAAAAAGTAAACCTTTCCTCTTTATAAAACTCGTATAGATAAATAAAACAATGAAAAACCTCAACCTTCGAGAGGGAAAGAATCTTTGTAATTATTTATTACCGCCTTGTATGTATTTTGTTTAGAGATAATAGAAGTGCCTTTTGTGGTAGTTACAATAAGTCCCTAAGGAAATAATATTTTTAGATAAACAAGGCATTCCAACGTACTGTATCAAAGGTTATTTCGTTTTATTTTATGATGTCAATATTATCAACTAATATAAAATCTTTTATTTATGAAATTCATATTCAATTAGAAATAATACTTCAAAGGCTTTTTTCTTAAATGAAAAAGATTCCCTTTTCCTGTAAGAGGATCACAATGTTTTTTCCTGGTATAATTATAAAACCAATCAAATAATATTTTCTTTGATATTTTATTAAAGACAGTATTACTGTACATTAATTTTCAATATTTTGATAATATTTTTTAAATATTTTCATAGTAATAAATTAAATATACCACCGACCTAACGAAGAATATCGAAAACCCGCCAATTATCAGCACAAATACCCTTCATAATTACACTTAAGCCTTCGAAGTTACGAAGAGAAGCTTAAAAGTCGTTGAAATATCCCGCCTAATTGGGTAATAACGTTTTTACGTCGGGTAATTAACACAAAATACGGCCACGAAACATTTTACTTATTTTGTTAAAACCTACTTAAACCATACTGTTAAATTATTTATTATTTCAAGGATATAAAAATATCTCCCTAAGCTTTTTTAATATAAATATAAAACACTAGCTTTTGCCCGCGACTCCGTCCTCGTTGAAATAAATAAGACTCTTCAAGACTATTCTCTACATCTATACCAAATTTCCTCGAGATCCGTTTAGACGTTTAGGTTAGAACTTCTAAGAAACATGCATCAAAAATTTCTAGAAAGAAAAAAAAGAATCTTTCTTTCTTTCTTAAAATTTCTTTTTAGTACTAGTAAGATATATAATTTGCATTGCCAATAATGTTATATCGTACTGTCCCGTTAGAAACGTTTCGAGGTTTAAATAGTCCCTTAGTTTAGATTTCTCGTATTAAATCTACATTTGTATAATAACAATTGATAGTTCTAAATGTGAATTATCTAAATTAGAACCCTTAACATAGTTACGAGTTTAATTACGCAGTTTCGTAACTAAAAGTGCCTCATGTTTAACATGTTTACAAACCATAGAGTAAGAGCATTGATACGAGTTAATTTCGTCTACTGCTTGTAATGCTAACGATTTGTTTTGCTCGTTGCTGCTCTGTAGTTGTGCGATAAGGGTGATGGGATCTATTTCATTGCTAATGGTTCAATAATCCCAGCGGGACCGCCAATTCAAAGCCGGTGATGCATTACTATTTGTGGCATCAACATTCTCTCTCGTACGCTGATTACTGATTGTCGTTAAAATGATGCTCTCGTAAAAACAAATGACTTTTCTTACATTACGAAAGAGTAGTAATTGTAAGTTTTTCACCACTAGATGGTGTTGATTAAATTCTTATTTTGTGTATTTTTGAAACTTTCTTATAGAATCTGTCTTTCATAGTATGCTTGTATATCTGATTAAAATAGTGTTAACACCATTGTCTTACTTTTAATTTTAAATTTACTAAAACACTATAAATAATGAATATCTTGACCCCGTAGTTATATCCACTTACTATCGACAATAAACATTTACTTGATGCATTAAATATTTCGCAGTCCATTTTCCGACAGCGGTCTCGCCATGATATCCCTAGCACATTATCTCCGAGGGACCAATTCAGATGCCCCCGGACTATAACATACCCATAACAACCTATAAAAAAATTGCGTATATTCTTAACTTCGCACTGGAGGTTGTATTTTGCTCCAAGCAGCATTTTATTGGCCCTCCAGCTCTCTAATCTCCTTTAATAAACCTCCTTGGGAATCCGAGCGAATAAATATTTCAGCTCAACGCTATCTACGTATTGCACACCGAAGTACGGAAGTTGCTTTATTTGCTTTTAATTTATTTTAAAGTAGACAGTTTTATTTATATTTAATTTTAGCTTAGCTCCGGCCATAATGGATGTTCGTATGAAATTGAGAAAGAACCTACACTGAAATATATTGCTGGAACTCATTTTAAATTCAAATAATATAATAAATATATAAAACGAGTAAAATAAAAAAATATATTAAACATTTTTTTTAAAAGCATTGATCTTTCTAATTACACTGATGATACTGGCCTTCAACAAACATTATTCGAAAGTAATTATTTATTAAGATTAAAATCAAAGTATTCGATAAAAAAACTTTAACAAGCAACAAAAGACTTTTTTATTCTTCAAACCTGATACCTTTCCCTCGTTATAATTAAAAACAGCCACCATCTTGAAAACTTCGTCAAATAGACTTACCTGGAAAAAATAATCACGTCATTAATATAAAGTTTAAAAAAACATTATTTTAACTAAAAGTATAAAATAATAACGAAAGAACGTATTGAATATTATCTTGCAAAATTGAGAAGGTTGCGATAGACGACTTAAATCGTCACTCATGTGAGTTCTTATCATGGCTGGGTTACCGTCCCGAATTTATTTGTAATAAATTTAAATATAGAACGTGGATTATGTTTTTATTTTTTTAATATTATGCGTTATATTATTTGTTTACGCCATTTCTTGTCGAAATAAAATGCTCGAATCGCACATATGAACGATAAAATCAACCAGTTACCTTTGACCTTTGACAGCCTTTGACTTGTTGGTTTAAACACAATATGACACCATACAAACGTTTTTATTTATTTTTCTTCATTTTTTGGATACAAAAAGAAAATTCATCCTTACAAATATTTTTAAATGACCTCTAATTGCAATTAGACTGACTGCCATATTTTTTTTTAAACTAGCATCATTTGTGCTAAATAAACAAGTCGTAGACGAGGCTTAATAGAAAGTAATAGCTTTCTGTAGATTCTAATAAATAGAGTTACAAAGGGCTTTGTAATGAAGTACATAACTTTGTGTAAGTCGTGGTGTCTCGCCGCAAACTGAGACGGGTCGGAAACTAAGTTTGTTATGTACTTTGGTCACGAATTACATTTCTATATACTTGTTAGGTTATTTGGATTAATTATATTTTAAATCATGTATTAAACTTGTTAGGTAAATAAGATTTATTGTATCTAAAATTAAGTATGGAAAATCTTAATATTAGGAAGATAAATTAATCATATATTAATTTTTGTTAATAGTCGAAATTAGTCGATAAAGTATGAATAGATTTTCAAGTTATTTTCATGACATATAAGCTCTATCAAAAATATTTGTAGACAAATAACTTACAAGAAATATATTGAGCAACGAAAATATATCTATAACGTATTTTTTTTATTAGAAGCCATAAATTCGTCAAACATCACAGAAGTTTTGAAATTTGGCAATTTTCTTTCAAAACTTTTCCCCGAATTCGGCTTCTGTAATTGCGTGTAGATTGCGTAGATTTTTACGAAATCAAGTAAATCTCGACGTTAAAAATCTTGCAGAACTTTGTTGCTTTGCGAAGTTTGTACGTTTTTTTCAATTTTACTCACGCAATAAAAACGTGATTCATTTATCATGTTTAAATTTGATAGCAAACGTTACAAAATGTTGAGAACCATTTTTTTACTTCATACTTAAATTATAAAAACAAAAGTTTAGATGGATGTCTGTACTGTTACTTTTGTTTTAATTCAGCACGTACGGAGTCGCGGACATAAACTAGTAATCTTACTAATATTATAAATGCGAAAGTTTAGATGGATGGATGGCTTGATGTTTGTTAGAGTTTGTAGCCTAAACAGCTGAACGGATTTCGATGAAATTTGGTATAGATGTGGAGGATAGTCTGGAAGAACACATAGGCTATTCACTTTTGTTTTTTTTAATTCTACGCGGACGGAGTCGCGAGCGAAAGCTAGTCTTTATATAAAAGACGAGAGACAAGCTTTTAGTCTACAGTCGTAGAAAATTCTATTTACTGCACCCTACCAAACAATATGTACCATCATAAATGCAAATACTATGTCTAAAAGATACGAAACAACTTATTGTCCCCCGAACGTAAAGACGTCATATAAATCCGATCAGGCGGCCTATTCCGAACACTTGCGATAAAAAAAAAACTATAACATATTCAAGCGACATTGAGTCGATCGATATTTACGAGTCTTCGTAACACGAAACAACCTCCAGGCGTAAACTAAAATTTACATTCTAGAACAAAGCACCCTACAATACATTTTATGCTTAAGCTCGAATAACGAGCCAATATAAACAGCTGTATTTGAAATTGAACTTTGTGTCTATGATATTAAGTACATATTACAATCTCCAAGCTGGTTATTATCGAGTTGATCGAATACAAATTGTTTCATTATAAACCTAATTATAAAAACAGAAGGTTCCTTTTTCGCTGTTCCCGTAGCGGTTATATCACGTCGAAGAAAAATGGCTTTTATATCAACTGTTTTAGATCTGAATTTGCTGTTGTGTAATTCAAAATAAGCTTTTCCTTCACTTCGAAGGAACACCCTCGTTCCCTGCGGCGTTTGTAAGGTCAAACATGAACCCCCGTCTTTTTTCAAGAGGGAAATAATTATTTTTCATTAATTTTACAAGGACTTACGTTAATATAAGAGAAGTTCGAGTAATTTCTGATGTCTTAAACAACATAAGACTTATAATTTTCGTAATAACAATGAACTAAAATAATAGCTAATTAATGTTGGCTAATTTAGCGGATTTTGTGTTTGCTTGTCATATTATGCAACAAAAAAATTCAACTAATCTTGATTTAAATCAACGTAACTAATCATTTTTACTACTACTACAGTACTAGAAATTTTAGACAGCACAGAAAGTAATAAAAGAGATCCAATTTACAAATTCAAAGCAAAGTGCTTAATAACTCAATTTGATCGAGACTGTAAAAAGCGTTGTCCAGAATACTAATAAAATGTCGATCTTATCCTACATCCCAATACAATTGTAAAGTGGAACATTGTCGCAATATTAATAGATCTGTCTGCGAGAGCTTGGAGCCCTATGTCGCCTTGACCTGGATACTCGAACATTTTCTCCATCCAGTTGGGACGGAGTTTGAATTATAAAACTAGTTTCTTTGTCTTTCTAGGTTAACGAAGGCTTTTCAACGCTCGGCACAAGGTCTGGAATTTGTTACCAAGTTAGCTCGATGCGGCAATTAATTTCGAGGTAGCCAAGAAAGTCTGAGCAGTAAAGTTTATGTTCTAAAATAGTAACATTTGGTACGACGTGTCAGCAATTTTATTTTTAATATTTTATATATCAATTTATGAATTTATTATTTACAACATTGTAAACTTAAATGACATTGAAATTCAATACCATACTTTATAAATAACCTCTCCCTTTGATCATAATTTAATGTCAGTAGATCGATAATGACGACCGTCCTCGAAGGCATTCAACGCACGAATGAGCACGCGCTCACTCGTAACTTTCTAAATACCGTGATATTTGCTGACTACCTACATGTCATAAAATATGAAGATGAAATGCTTCGTTTTGCGTCGACTATGTACTTTCAGCTAGTACCTAATCTCAAAAATGATATAATTAAAAAATTACAAACGAACTGACTCACATTATAAACTTATTAAAGACTAGCTGTTTCTCGCAACTTCGTCCGCGTGAAATTAAAAAAATATCCTATGTTACTCACAGATAAGTTACCTTTCTAAAGACAACCGAATTTTTAAATTCGGCCCAGGAGTTTTTGAGTTATTTCAATACATACAAAAATACAAATCTTCCCTCTTTATAACACTAGTTTAGATTAGCATAGATACGATCACTCCATTAACTTTACGTAACCCCGATTCATTAAAACGGATTCATTTAATTAAAATTTAATTAATAATTTCAAATTTAACTTGTATCAAGATTCAGGTATTGAAATGTAAACGAAGACTCACTAAGATCGATTAATATTTCCCAAACTAATTAAAGTTGATGTTACAGAAAGCTCACATTTCTGAATACAAATATAAGAACTCATTTAAGAACAAGTAATTTACAGTTTACAATTTAATTGAATGTACTACGTATACAAAAGCAAAAGACCAAAGAAAGTATCTAATCCATTCTAGATTGTGTTGTGTGAAGGAGGATATGCGTAAGAAACAAGTGAATTCAAATATGCCGGCTGATAGAGATGTATGAAGAATAATAATATACCGACTCTTATTAACATTAAAATTTCATAACATGCCGACTCTCCACAAGATAAAGACATAATAATCTGTATATAAATTATATCAAAACAGCTATACGACCGTGGAACCCTTTAATCTACCAAAATCAGCAGTTAACTCGATAATAGTTAACTAATGGCCGTTTTTTCAGCTTCTTTTAGCCATTCGTTAGTGTTTTTGGTTCCATAACTTCATAAAATGCGTTTCCGACCTAAGTAACTTGAGTTTTACTCTATTGAAAGTTCAACCTATCACTAATAAATCAGTAGGTAATCTTACTAATGTTATAAATGCGAAAGTTTAGATGGATGGATGTTTGTTTGAGTTTGTAGCCTAAAAGGCTGAACGGATCTGGATAAAATTCGGCATAGAGGTAGAGGATAGTCTGGAAGAACACATAGGATACTCACTTTTGATTTTTTTTAATTCAACGCGGAATAGCTAGTACTATATAGAAATAGCTAGTAATAATATAAATGGAAACTTCAGAAACCCGGCATAAGTAAACTTAAAGACGAAATAAAAGTTAAATCCATGTTAGTCTTACATATGCGGGTAATGTAAATAAATAGAAATTGGAGGCAAACATTTATTAGATGTGTTAGGAGTTTGTCGTACAACTTGTTACGAAGTTCATTAGAGCTTTGCCGACAGCCGGCGGAGCGGCAACGCCAATACAGAGGGAATTGCCTTCGCCGCTTCCTCTACCAATTCTGTCAATATCTGCTCCAACTAGATGTAATTTCTATATAAGTTTAAATGTTATTACGTACGTGACGTTACTAAAATAACTTTTATTCTGTTGTCAGCTTACTAATATTAAAAATGCGATAGTGAATATGGATGGATGTTTGTTAGAGTTTGTAGCCTAAACACCTGAACGGATCTCGATGAAATTTGGCATAGATGTAGAGCATAGTCTGGAAGAACACATAAGCTACTTACTTTTAGTGTTTTTTATTCTACGTGGACGGAGTCGCGGGCGAAAGCTAGTATATTATAACCGATTTATAATCTCATTCTCGAAGCGTCAATTTTCTACTGATTGCTGTGAAACAATTGCCATAATTATTTTTATTAAAATAAATTAAAGAATTTCATGACACGCTGTTCTAATTGGGTCGAATCATTTTTAATAATACGTTTCCATTTTTAATAAAAATCATTTGTTTCGTGATTTTATACTATGATAACTGCAATACGAACGTGTATGAAACCAATTATATTTCACAAAGAAAAGAGAACGTATGCAGCTATGCAATTTTCCGCAAGGTCGGCAACCAATTTGATGCTCGGAAAACTTCAGGTCTTATAACAAGGCTCTATTAAAATCGATATCGTCTGTATTGTTGAGGCCACAAGTGGACGATTTTTTTTGTTGTTCCAACTGTATCGTTTTTTGAACTTCAAAGTCTATATAAAATCTATACTATTATAATGAAGCGTAAACACACATTGCTTTGTTGCCAAAGATGTCAGCAATTATAGCATATTTTTGAATAATTCTTTCTTTAATAAAAAGCCCTACACTTAGGTCACGCTTTAGGCTATATATTTCATGCCATTAAACTTAGGGGTTAAATATTTTGGATAAAAACCCTAATGTGGGAAAGAGACCATAAATTGCTGCCAACATCAAGCAAGGAAGGTTGCCATGGTTTATCATAATGTTATATCATTTTGACATTTGCAATTGATAATTTGATAAATGTAAACAACAAAATAAAATTTTCATAATCTTATGCGGATGAAGTCGCATGGGAACAGCTAGTTGAGAATAAGTTTGTATCAAACATAGCCTAGGAAATTAGATGATTTAGAGCCTATTTAAATTAATAGTCTTTTTTATTTTTATTTTTTACTATACATGTTTCATTTATCATTGAGACAAGCATAAAAAATGCTACAATACAATCACGCCTTGCCCCATTCGAATTCGTATTATTCAAAGTTCAATTTATTTCGCCTATGAAAAGAATCGTTTGGCAATCAATTGTGACGTCACCAAGTGAGTACGGATTGATAGCCGGCTCCCTCGCACAATAACGCTTTTACAATCCTCGAATTGAATATTGAGAAATGTCTATTTGTTTTGTTTTTTATTAAGATGATATTTATACGGTTTCTTTTCTTTTTTTCACTTATAAGAAGACATTGCCATATTCAAATAAAATGCCAACGGTCTATGTTGTTCCACATAATGTAAAGATTACTACCAAATATGGTACATTATACATACAAAATAAATCGTATAAAATTAAGGAAGTATTAAACCAATTTTGAAGCATTTATAAAACTCATCAATGAACAATTCATCATTCCATAATTAAAACCTCTTTTGAAAAAAGGTGCGAAAGCACTGGCCATTGACAGCTCTTTAAAAAACGAGTTGTTGAATTCCGAATCATAAAAAAAAAACAGTCGTTAGATGCGCACTGGGAGGAGCGTGAGAGCGTGCAATGTTGCCGCCAGTTGCCGCCGGCGTAAATTTTTTACCCTTTTTGCAGTTGTGTTCGAACGTACTTGCAGCACAGATATGTAAATTTAACTTACAACGTCGCGAATACAGAGCTTATGAACATAAAACCTTAATAATTTCCTTTTGTAGTTACTTATTTTATTACGTTTTAAGTTTCTTTTTATATTCATGCATATATTAGACATATCTCTTACTTTACTCTCAATTTCCTGCCATAGGTATTACCATCTGCCGTACCCAGAGTCCAAAACTGATTTCCTTTGGTGCAGAAATTTGTATGACAAATCTACAAAAAAAACTGGTCTTCTTTAGTGACTCTGATTATAGCACATGATAGTAAATCTATTTTTCCACTGCAATACATATATATTACATATATACATAATATAAAATAATTGACACTTCTAAAGCTTTCAGGTTCGAGGAAGTCTTTTTATTCACAAACATGTTTACTTTGTAACTAAATTTATCCCATCTGTACATATTTTAACTCGTCTTTTCCTTATTTATGGTTGAAAGAAGACATCGTTGGCATCTTTTATAGAACACGCGAACGCCTCTTCACTTCTCAGATGCCAGTGAATATCTTCCCACGCGAGACTGCTATGTATTGCCTTCACCTTTTTATATGGCCTCTGATTTAATTACTTTTTACTACAAAGAATGCAGTTGTTTTACGATGCGATAGATTGATTTGTTAAACAATGAACTAGTAAGATTTTGATTCAATCTATACTAATATTATAAACTGGAATGATTTGTATTTTTGTTTGTATTGAAATAAATCAAAAACTACTTGTCCGATTTAAAAAAAATCTTTCACCGCGAGAAAGATAATGTATCTGTGAGTAACATAGACTGTTTTTATTAATTTTTTTTAAATTTAACACGGACAAACTCAGCAACAGGTATCTATAATAAAAGATATTTACAATATAACACAATTTAAAAAACCTATATCTCTTACAATAGTTTCATCTACCACAAATTAAAAGTAGCACGGGTATCTTTATCTGGATTTACGTGATAACTAACTTACGACTTAATTTTGGCATTAAAAAAAAACTAATTAAGACTGGCTAAAGTCACGTATAATCGTCAAAAGAAGGTATCTACTAGTATAGGATCTATCGACGGGTTAACTTGCGGTTTTAAATTCTAATCCGGAATTTCTGCCCACGCGCAACTCTGTATTGTAAATCCTAGATTATGCACCGAGTATCATGACCGGTGCGATATATCACGTCAGCCTCATGATTTAAACTTGCCAACTATAGATAACCGGTCCGAACTAGTTCCTATTTAGAAAACCTCTGAGACCTTCCCACGCAGTTTTTATCAGCGACATCTGGCTTCATTAGGCAAGTATAGTTGCAGGCTTAGGAATTACACGCATATACCGTTGTCGGCAGACGTAGTATTTTTTAAACCAGTCCGCTTTGCAGCTGTTAAAGGGTTGATCTTTGTGAGATTCTTTTGTTTTTTATTATTTTAAAATATTTAACTTTTATTGATATTGTCTATTGTTTTCTGAGAATTTTAATTGGCTTTAAAAAGATTGTATTTATTGAGTAAACGAAATAAAAACTTTATCAACAATTCACTTGTAGATGTATAATATTGCACACCTAATTATGTTTGTAAATTTATTTTGATAAATCTAAAATCAAGCATTAAATCAAAACACTGTCTATTCCATTGAGTATTAGTCCTGCTTAGTATTTACAAGCCGTTTGCCGCCTTCTTCATATAACAAAAGAGAATTCCAGTATAACATCAGGGGGGGATAATTGTAGGGACTGAGGACCTCGTATCAGGCGACCATTTGTCTTCGCCCTCGCTTTCACCGCCACATAAAGATATCACGAGGCTCGCATATTGATAGCCACAGATTCGCACGGAATAGTTGATAGATAGTATAGAATATATATCACTATTATTTGATGTATGGCTTTTGACCGAAGCTTACGAGTAAAGTATAGATAGATTTGTTAGCTTTTGCATGTCAAAAAAAGGTCATTAATACAATAGCTTACTGAAACCATTTTATACGACTTTTATTTCCTAGTTTTCTTAATAAAATATATTTTATGTTTCATTTTAAGCTTATTACAAAATAGTCCTGTTGCTAAAAAAGTAAACAAGTTTTTTTTCTTTTAATTTCAAAAATGTTTCTTTTTCTTTTGGCCTGACTCCAATCGCTAATCTACGAAGTCTTCGCATAAAACTTAAGTTTAAATTGATTTCCTTGCTCGTTGGAGCTTAAAGCTAAATGAGCTTTTTCTTATGTAAAAAGGAAACGATTTTAATACTAAGAAGTTAATGATGAAGAAATTTTAATAGCCTTCAAACTAAATGACATAAAATTAAAATTACGAAATTATGAAGACAATTTTAATTATTTTATAAATATTTCGGTTGTCAAGTTTAGTAAAAGGTATTGAATACAATGAAACAGTCGTTAAACGTTTTTATTTAGTTAATTTCTTTTTTCATTTGTGTTAAATGAAGCGTTCGATTATTGAAAATCAAAAGGTTTTATATAAAATAGTCATCTGTAAGGACGAATTTGACATGTATTAAAAAGTAAAGTATAGCAAATAAAAACCATATAACACTCATATCCTTATATACTTTTAATAAGTAATATAGTTAATTTAACCACACTATTGTACCAAAACGAATTACTAGATATAATACTTTACCAAACGACCACGTCAAAACTAGGTCACATTTCGATCAGTATAGAAGCAAATATCATTATACGTAAACAAGTCGCGGCACTGAAACTGAGCAGTGTTAATACAGGAAAAGCTTTCGAAATAACTAGAGCTTAAAATGCAACGAAAAACACTTTAATAGGAAAAAAACTCTAAAAGCAAGTGCTTTGAAGTTCTGCGAACGCGATTTTACTCTCGTTGGCAGTTTTTAATGATTTGTCAACCTACGGGAATACCTGTTGCAGAATTTACTTTTTCATTTTCTTTTCATACAGTTATTAATAAACAAAAAGACAAATCTTTGTATTTAACAAACATTGAATAAGAGTTAGCAAAAACCGATTCTTTAGATTGATTTATCATTCTCAAACTTGAATCGTATACTGGTTAAACAGTCCCTTAGTGTAGATTTGTCATCAATCTACGTTAAACGACTCCTTAAGTGACTATTAGCGACTGTCAGTTTTACTTTAGGTTCTGTGTCTCTTATTCCATTTTGGTTAGTTTCACAGACTTATTTATCTACATTTCAAAGCGATTAAGTCAATCATCCATAAGTTAAGTTATATCATACATACAATCATACAGAACATAAGTTCAATCATCAATTCAAATTCTAATAAAAATTCAACCACTTCCTATTACATCTCCAATCGATATTACGATCATAAAATCGTACGTCGAAATAAAGTTACACGGCTCATAAAAATCCAATACGCGTTAGAAAATAGTTTTAAAATAAAGTTCTATATTGCAATCTCGAACTGGAATTCTAGAACTTTCGAATCGATCCAATATAAAGGATTGGAGATTCATTATCCAATAGTTCTAAGGGAACGTGACTTCTCTTCATGAGATCGGATCTCCAGTTCTATCGCGTCAATAGAATTTAAAGTAGATTTCAAAGTTCACTTCTGAGTTCTAAATTACTCGATAACTATAAGAAATATTAATGAAAAAAACTAATTGAAACTTTAGTAACACGTTTGAAGAACTCCTGACGGTTCAAACTAATTGGTACGTACACCTAACATCACATAAGTTTAGTCGTTATTTTAATCAGTGTAAAGAAATCAGTGTAGAAATTAAAACAAATGAATAACGACAGACTTCTAGCAAATTTTAAAACAAAACACAAACGTAGAATTTTCTCTCGAAACTTAAATTTGAACACAATGTAGATATCGTCATATTTCAAAACTGGAAACGAACTTCAAAGAGCGAGCTTACATCAAAGGGGAAAATTAACAGCATCAAGTATTCGAAATTTCCGCCAACGTTATTTTACTTAAGTATACTAACTAGTGAAGAAATACAAACAGGTTTTTATATTCAGATTACGATGTTACTTAAATGTATATTTTAAACTTTATGGCGGCACATAAATATGTATCTGTGCAAATATTTCAACAATGAAAACACGATAAATGACTCAATACGGAGTTGAATAGTTGTTGCTTAGTGGACTTGAGATTTCACTGTTTGCCTTTAACTTGTAGGTATTAAGCGCTGAGCTTTAAGCTTCTGTTCCTTTGGTATCGATTAGGGCATTTCGGCAGGCAATGTTTCGTTTCAATAACCACTTTGGTAGCCGATTAAGCACTTAGAATGCCTGGCCGAAAGCTCTATACAGCACCTGTGATCTTAGTTTGAGCTATTAGATCGTTTAATCCGATTCATGGGATACTATAGCTTTAAGCTTGAACGTTTGCTACTCAGGGATTATTGATCTCGTCATAGGCAAAGGACAATCGGCATAAATGACGTCACAATTTGGACTTTATTAGAGCGCACACTTTTCTCTAATCTACGGCACAAGTGTTGTGCGATTGTCGATTGTTTCGCCGCCGACACAACTGGTTAGTTGTGTTACTAAAAATTGAGTAGTGTGCGCACCTCCATTTTTATAGGAATCAAAGCGAGTCTAAATAAGTGTGCGATAATTTAGTTTCAGTTGTGCACATGCTCTTAATAATGAAATATACGAGTATGTAGTTGCATAATATTAAAATTATTAGTTCATTCACATTAACGACCATCAAAATTGATAGGAAATATTTCCCTAATAGGTAACTGCATCAAAACACATAAATCTCGTTTAACTGTAGTTATTCGTCACGTCGGAATGTATCACGCGTAAATTAATAAATATGATAGCTCCGGGAGTTATTTAAATCGTTTTACAACGCTGTCATAAAGCTCGCTTGAATAAAACAACGCAGCGGGGCTATCAACTGTCACTCTCCGCGGTATAATACGACCGTTTTGGTAATATACGGATACATTGAGCGGTCTGTATAGCTCCACACTTGCACATCACTACGGCAGCTGTCAGTGTAAATCACTTATAATTGTGCGCCGTCCGGTGTCCGACTGGACAGTATTAATTTGCGGTATTTGTTACAGTTTGTTAATGGCTCCGTTTTGCCATAGATTTTTTGCCTACGACACCGTCCTAGAGAAATTAAAAAAGTAGCAAGTGTTCTTCGATGTTCCATGTTCTAATTCTGTACAAAATTTTATCGAGATCCAAGCTGTTCTGGATTTCTTTTAACAAACATCCATACATCTAAATATTTATATTTTTAATATTAGTTATAATAGAAATTGGTACATTCCATTTTATTTAATTTCAAACACAGTGGTATAGTTTCGGTTTACTTTTTAAAAATCTATGTAAAGCATTTCATTTCAGCAGCCAAAGCGGTTTGTATTTATATTGTAGTAAAAAAAGGAAAACGGATAAAACTCGCCGCTAAAGACAACAAAAAACCTAATTACATCAGAATGAAATGCGATTAAAAATTTAAATACAGCAACAGCGAATTAAACTCAAAAAAATGTTCCAACATAATCTAGGGTTGTCACTATTAGAATTGTGTTTACAAAAGAAATATGATTGGCAACCCTATTAAAATCACAATAGCAAAATTGACTATTGGCTGGCTTTAATTAATAGTCTGCTAAAAGGCTTCGAGATAAACGAAATTCAGAAAAGTGATGTGACACATTTTTATCGATAATCCATTGAACAAGAACAAAGCAGATTATATTGTTTCATTATGAAGCTACTTTGATGTTTTTCAAAGATACTTTATGGGAGAAATTTACAAGCACGTTGTTAAGACCTGTCATGATGTATGGATGTGAATATTGGATAGTAAAAAGACGATGAGAGGAGACTACATGTGGCAGAAATGTGAATGTATTATAGTAATAATATTATATTTTCTCGTTACATTTTAGTTCTATATAGTTACAGTCAAGTCACGTACAAACTTGCGGAATTTCTCACTCAAACATATCGCTGACGTCTTTAGAGAATCGAGTTAGAACTTTAAATAGAAACTAGACCGAGAAGGCGTATAAAACGTGTTTTCAATAATTGTGAAAAGTGAATAAAAACTCTTGAAATTTGTAATAAATCTAGATTGTTATGGTTCATTTCTGGATCTATCTATACTATTATAACAAAGCGTAAAAACACACTTCGTTGTTGCCTAAGAAGTCTGCAATTACAGCATATTTTTGGATAATTCTTTTTTTAATAAAAAGCCCTACATTTACGTCACGCTTTAGGATATATATTTTCACGCTATTAAACTTAGTGGGTAAATAAATTGGACATCAACCAACATCAAGAAAGAAAGATTACTAAGGTTTGTCATGTCATGTCATTTTGACATTTTCTATTGATAATTTGACAAATGTAAACAATAAAATAAAGTTTTTATAATTTCACGCAGATGAATCCGCACGCGAACAGCTAGTCTCTTATAACTCTAAAAGAAAAACAGTATTATGTTGGGATATTTAAAAAAGGACACGCTGAAATAACTTTATAAGAGCAAAATAAAAATTAATAGCATTAAGCTGGTAAAATATTTACCGTAGCCGGCCATTGTTTTGGTCTTAATTTAGCGAGCTCAGACTGACGGCAACTTTGAGCACTGCTAAAATATTTTTTCTCTGGATTAATTTTTCTCTTTATTTTACGAAAGTCCTAATTGTATCTAGAAATTAAAATGCAGATTACTCTTTTTTTTATACATTTCAACAGTGCTTTTTTTTAAATAATATCTATAATTAAACCAAGTGTGGAATAAGACGAATATTGAACATTTAATTCTATTTTTTTGTATGTTTTTTCTTTTTAACATAAGGCGGCAAACGAGCAAGCGGCCACCTGAATCCACCAAAATGGCGAAGCGACCGCTGCCCACAGACATCCCCGATCGCAGATGCGTTGCCTACCCTTATCCAATGGAGGAGGAGACGCATATGAAAAGGATATTGCCACTTCCTATGCATCTCCTTCACCGTCAAATCCACTTACCCTTCCCATCCTCTCCTTATAAGAAAAGGGTGGTAAAGAGAAAGGGACTTAATTTAAGCCTCTGGCACCACACTTATCAGACGTAACACGGAATTGCTTCCAGTTCACGCCTGTCTTCTGTGTGGTCGTGGTATTACACCGGACGTGCCGACCCATTCGTGCATGTTAAAGCAGACACTACACTATATGTTAATAAATTTGCCACTATTGTTTCTCTTTCTTACTATTTTACAGTAAAACATACTTGTTACTATTTAATTTAACCAGCTGTCATTAGTATGCTAGCTTATTATATAAATGACCTTCGTTACGATTTTTTACATATTTTAGCATTTTTTTTATTAAATTAAAGTCAGTCGTAACAAAAGAGAATTAAGGCAACAAACTAGGTCACAATAAGCACAGGCAACTAACCTCAACATCAAGATATCAGCCCTATAAAATCAACCTTTAAAAGACATTGTTTGGAACGATATCTCTTCTAATTCCACAAACAGCTATCAACAAACTCACGTCAACTAGAGGTCTTACAATGAAGTCAGGCAAAAACTACGCTTTATTTTTAACTTAAATTCGCTATTAATTTCTTATGTTTGTGGTAAACAACCTTAATGTGCCAACTTGATAAATTTTAATATTATACTTCTAAGTTATAAGTACTTGATGGTGAAAATTGCTATTACCGTGTATATAATTGATCTCTTAAGATACTAGTATCTCGAAGTTAATTTGTTTTCAGATTAAAGCAAGTAATAAATCTAAAATTTATTTACCCATTATAAGTCCTGATATTTCAAGACTTCTTAATGGACTCAGTGTTGCGAGATACGAAATACTTCGTAGGTACGCGTACGTGAAACTCTA